>NW_025372988.1:0-6159 GCF_016433145.1 Gracilinanus agilis
CTTCCTTCCTTCCTTCCTCCCTCCCTCCCTTCCTTCCTTTCTTCCTTTCTTCTTTCCTTCCTTCCTTCTTTCCTTCTTTCCTTCCTTCCTTTCTTTCCTTCTTTCCTTCTTTCTTTCCTTCCTTCCTTTCTTCCTTTCTTTCCTTCTTCCTTCCTTCCTTCTCTTTTTTCCTTCCCCATGCAATTTTGCAACAAGTCACTTTAGGTTCTGAACCTCAGTTTTCTCATTTGTCAAATGAAGGGGGTAGAATTGATAGATTTGAGGGTCCATTCCAAGACATTTGGGTTTTCTATGAAAATTTCCTTTGATAAATACTATTCCTATTAATAGAAGTTAACAGAAATAACAGAAGAAAGTGAAGTAGTCAATTGTGTCTAGATAAATAATTTACATTTTTTTCTAAATATATTTTGTGGAAAGTTAAATTCATTGTTCACTGATACTATTTTAGATAGTGGAAATCCCTTGTGTTTGGGAAGCTAGTTATGGATGTTTGAATTTAACTTTCTTTCAAAATAATTCTTTGCATCTACTGTGGGTTTTAATTCAACTCATGAAAACTCAGTGTGGGAGAAATCACCTGCTATTCCAAAGTCTCTTCCTAATGTTTTGTTTAATTTCCTTACCCCTGCTAACTTAGAAACTATTAGAATGTTCTGGTCATGACACTAATACAATTACCTGGCATCCTACTGTGTTTTCACATCCAGATATGAGACAACTCATCCACTATTCCTGATGGACTGATGTACCTTCAAAAATCCACTGAGAAGTTTTAGTTAATGCTTTATTCATTTTCTAGTTTCTTTATTCATTTCTTATTCAAGTACCAACAATGATGATACCAACAGTTCAATGTCAACTTCTTGAAAGAAGGACATTTTTTTAAAAATTTTGTATCTCAAATATCTCCATGTTCAATTCCAATGGGTCATTGTGGTGTAGAAGTGACCTTAAATTCTTGAATGCTTTGCTACTAGAGTTTGAGATTTGGGAGGTTCTATTATGCTAGAATGTTTTCCAATATATTCTCAGCAACTGACCGCACCATTTTTCTGAGGACCAACCAAACTAAGGACAGGGAGTCTTATCACTTGGTCTGGTTTTATCACTTGGTAATGGAATCTTGACCATGACAACTCATAAAACCTAGAAAAGCTTAGTTCTCTGCAATTCTTTTCTTTTTTAGCAATATTAGAAAATCAGGGCAGAGGGAGCTTAGGAGGCATAAAGTTGAATCCTGTAAAAATGTGAACGTGTACATTAATACTGTAAATGTAAGATTTTTGTTTCATGACTAATGCTTGAACATCCCATGGAGGGATTGAATCATATTAATACTGATATTTATCCTCACCATATATGAAGCTGGCTGAAACAACAAAGTTGAAAATATATGGAAGAGTTCACAGGTTCTCTTTAGAGAAAGCTAAAAAAATAGAATTGAAATATTTGGTTCTATCTATCATGAAGCCAAAGATAACAAGAAACTCATTTAATGGGACCTTTAATCATTTAATATTCCAGTAACAATGGTAAAAATCTGCAAAACATCATGAAAATAATTGTGACATATACCAACATATGTTGCAGAAGAGGAAGGAGTAAAAAATTATATCATATTAAATCTACATATACTTTGTTATTTGGTGATTTCAGTACAAAATTGGAAATATGTTAGAATGGTGAGAAATATATTGGAAAACAGGGATCAGAGAAAAGGAATGAGTCTAAAAAACTTGTAGACTAAATTGATTCCTCACAACTTTATATCTTTACTACCTTCTTTGAGAAAAGAATAAATGACCTTAGACATAGAAAACAACAAAACCTAAAAATGATTGTATTTTAACCTAAAAGAAACAACGTAGTTTGGTTAGGGGAGTCAATCCTGAATTGTCTACCTTTGAACAGACAGATGACTGACTATAGGTATTTAATTAATGCTTGTTGACTTAACTTGTTAGAGCAAAGTCCAACAGGAGCAAGATGTAGAAGAATGAAAATGAGAAAAAAAAACATGAAACAATTCAATCCTGACCTAATCAAATTAGCTATTGATAATAAAAATGGGTTATAGAGAGAAGAAAAGACATAAACACTGTTAACTAACTCCTGTAAATTATCCATGACTTAGAGATAAAATGGGTGTTGGAGAAAATGAGACAGAAAATAGAAAAAGCAAATTTTAAAACAATTTTTTCAACCTACAGAGACAGAAGAGCAACCCTATTTGGATAATAGTGTTGTAGTTTTCATTGTGTTTTTATTAGTGTTAGAAATGATGCTAAAGAGAAAAAAGATGGGAAAAGCAGCTGAATTAGATCAAAGGTACAAAGAGATAATTCTTCATATTATTTAATTTGTTGAATGATGTGCTGGTACAGGATACTAAATGTTTGCACAAGATACTAAAGGTTCTTTGCCAAGAAGAAATCTTATATCTAATATTATTCAAGATTCCTTGAAAATTATAACAACAGAGAACATTTTTCCAGTGATATTCTGTTCACATTCATCAAGAAAGTCATGAATCTGAGATGTTTGTTTGCTAACTGTTTTAGCTTCCATGATATAGAGATTTCAGTGCATAAGATTAATAGAAGAGAATTTCCTCATAGATAATGAGGTTGACCAGGTTTTCTTATTTGCTGAAGATTTTGTTTTGATTACATTGTCATAAAATATTAAATGCTTCTAGAGGAGCTAACTACACACAAAAATTAGACAAACATTCACACAGGGACAACCAAGTGGATAAAAAAATCTATTGCCTGGATTACCACATGCAAAAATATGGAAAATTTAAATGTTGATCAGGAATAGATAATGCAAATGGATAATCAATTGAGCCAAGAATTAAATAAGAATATACAATGGATTGAGCAGTTATCTGGTTCAGTGGATAAAGTGCTGGTCTGCAGTAAGGGAGACTGGAGTTTAAATCCAGTATCAGTTAATTTTTAGCTATGTGATCCTGGGCAAGTCACTTAATCCTGTTTGCCTCAGTTTCCTCTTTTTTGAAAATGAGTTGAAGAAGGAAATGGCAAACCTCTTTAGTATCTTTGACAAGAAAACCTCAAAATGAGGTCATGAAGAGTCTGATAGGACTGAAATGACTGAACAACAAGAACCACATAAAGGATGCTTTCAGGATATTATAATGCTCCCTTCAGTATCCAAACTTCTCCCATAAACAATGCTCTTTTTAATGCCAGTATACTATGAGAGTTATTGGATGGCTGTGGATCATGGCATATGAAAGCTTTGGAGGAATTAAAAGTGAGGACCATGCTAGTCAGTGGAGAGGTGGGTGAAGAGGCATGTTGGGACTTTGAAGAAGGAGCACTCCAAAGAATGTTATCATGGAAACATGAATGGAAAAGAGGATAGGAATGTGAGTCATGGCACAAGTAAAGGACTCTTTCAGTGTCAAGAAAAAAGGAAGGGAGGTCTCTGCAGATTTAGTAGACTCCCATGGGTGGAGAAGGAAAAGACTTAAAAAAGACTGAAAGAAATGCATGGGTTGTGATTTGCCTCACTAGAGGGAACTTGCCCCTAGATGAGGTCACAGGTCCATTTGTACTTTCAGTAGGGCTGACTCTAGCCTTGGAGAGGAGTCCTGGGTAGACCGAGCTGAGAGTTGTGTTTAGGATCCCAATCACTGTATGCATTAAGGATTCTTTCTTTCTATGAACTATCTACAAGAGTTTTCCCCTCCTTCTTCTGTTTCTCAACAAGTCAGCTCTTAGTAAGTTGGTTGTGAATAGTTCCAGACTCACCATTATACATCGTGTAATTTCTGCCTGAGCACATATAAAAGAAAGATAGTTTAAAATCTTTCTACCCTCTTGATAATGTGGCAGACATCTAAGTTGAGAATAAAGTAAAGAGATTCTTTCCAGAGTTCCAAGAAAGGAAGACACGTCTTTTGTCTGTAGAGTCTACGTATATACACATATATAGCTAGTGGCTGAGTTTTGGTAATGATTTCAGCAAGTAGAATGAAAACAAATATTTTCAAAGTGTATATAAATGACATTGTTAATAATGGAAGAGAAAAATTGATTTTTTTTTGTTTCAGAGTCTCTTTCGCGGCTAAATTGATTAAAAACATGTAAACATCTTTTATCTACTCTGTTCACATATCCATTTTAGCAGCTGATGCAATTTTACCTCTTAGGGTTGACTTTAAAGCAAAGAAGGCAGTGATCCTTGTATATAGTTTTGTATATCGAGCTGTCGAGTTTAAACAGCTTTGGGATGAAAGAGACTGAAAATGAGAGATCATTATCCTTACCCTAAGTCTGGTCCAATCCTTTAAATCATATTCTAAGTTTCTACAGTAGAGAGTGAGTCAATCGAAGTGGGGTCTAAAATGCCAGAAGCACTTTAATGAGCCCAGGGTGTATACTCAAATTTGAAATGTTCAAGGCTTTAGGAAGTTCTATTATATTGAGAATATATTTCATTCTTGAGGCTTAATCCAAGGAAAGCTGAGATTTTGCTGTAGCTTTTTTAAAAAAATAGATTTCTGAAGTTAGCAGTAGTCATAAACAGGGGCTCTCTGAATGGATTCATAAGCCCTTCTGAGTTTTATAGAGCCTTCTGTAGGATAAGTAAGTTATAAATTTATGGAGTTGGTAATGTGGTTATTTTTCTAGTAGCATCAGTAGGCTACAGAAGGAAAAGTCTACTTGGCTTAAATACATACAAAAGCTGTCTACGGTTGTTTATTCTACTTCTCCTCTATCTCTCTTCTAAACCTTCGGCAATTTGGTCTCTGACCTCATTGCTCAACTGAAAATGTGCTCTACAAAAATACAAATACATCCTTAAGTCATTCCTTGTCTTTTTGGGATACATTCCCTTCTTTTGATTTGTGCGATGCTGCTGTCTCTTGCTTCTCCTTCTATCTGTCTGTCTTCTCAGTCTCCTTTTTTTTTTTTTTTTTTCAGATCACTCCCATTAACTGTGAGTCTACACCGAAAGTCTGTCTTGGGTTCTCCTTTCTTTTTCTCTCTCTTCTCCCTTAGGGACCTCAACAGCACCCAAGGGTTACTTCAAAAAAAAAGGAAGGCACATAGAAAAAAGAGTCATCATTTCATGTATAATCTTTTTATATAGAAGTACTGATTTAATTTACTATTTGCCCAAATTCTGAATTTCAAAGGAAAATAGTAAAAAATCTAACTTTTGCAGTAGATCATTCCTTATACTTTGACATGTTAATTGTGCACCATCCTCCCTCCCTCCCCACATCAGTATCCCCATAACGCGCCAAGGATTATCTTTCGTATGTTTGTTGTGTGTGTTTAATATACCTATATATGTGCATGTTATTACTCTAATAGGATGTAAGTTCCCCAAGGTTGGAAACGATAATGCTTTTATTTTTAGTGCCAGTGTCAAGCACAGTGTCTGGCACATAATTGACATTAAATAAATATTTGATACACGCATGAAAAATGTCAAATAACATGACTGATTTGTAAGTATGGAAGAATCCATTTATTTTCCATTAATATTATCCCTTTCGAAGTAGTCCTCTTAGGAAACCGTATTTATTCCAGGAGCCTGTAGCATGATCTTTTGGAATGTCAGTGGTGACATATAAGAATCCTTCAAGGTTACTGGATTTTCAGAAGGAGCCAAAAGTCATTGAGACCCCTTAACTGGTAACTCAAATGCTACATAAAGGTAGAAAAATGGCTCCCCACGCTACCTTTTTGTTAGAAAACCAAAACACATGACAAGCCAAAGACGATGCTAATTTTCTTTTGTGGGTTCATAAACCATCTGTGAAGGTAGCTTCAGAAATGGAGTTCAAAGGTATTTGGAGTTGTAGCAGCCCTATCCTTCCCAAGCCCTCATCCCTTCTAATTCCTTCTACCTCAGGGCTATGGATAGGGATAGCCTATTATGAGAATAAATTACAGAAACTGAAGTCATTCAGTTCTCTGTGTTCTGGAAATAAGGTAATGAGACTAAGTGAGAAACTTGCTCTCATCAGTCCTGTCATTATGTTCATCAGCATGACACCAATGGTGCATTTTAGGTGTGCATATTTTCAGGTAATGAGAGTAATTTCACTGAGTTGATCTTAAAAGGTGCTTTTTCTTTTAGGGGACAATAGATGCATCAGAAAAAAGTTTCAGC
>NW_025372989.1:0-1557 GCF_016433145.1 Gracilinanus agilis
CTCTCTCTCTCTCTCTCTCTCTCTCTCTCTCTCTCTCTCTCTCTCTCATAGAGTTTAGTAAAAAGCTTTTCTTGCCAAAAAGTAGATATAGTAAAAATTACCGTAGTGGCAGTATAATGTAGGCCTTTGGAGGGTTGACCTTGGAGTCAAGACTTGGGTTCAAGTTTTGCCTCTGGCATAAACTGGCTGTATTAAAGTGGGCAAGTTACATACCTTTCAGTACTACAGACAGCTTCCCAAGACTACAGGTTACAGAGGCGTTGATAATTTGCTTCCGTGAAAGGTGTTCTCTCCACTAGTGTAAGTATCAACAACAGAAAAAGAAAGACTTGAATTATAGTAACAGTCTAGCTGCCTCTTGGGAAATATGTCATCCCAAGATGTTTTCCTTGTAAGAAAGAAATGAGCCATCAACAGGTTTTTCAGATTTTCTTTGCTGTATTTTTGATACGTAAAGGGGGTGACCTGCATTCCACATATGGATGTCAGTGCAGTTCAACAATTCAACTGTTTCATCGGAAACAAGGGGGCAATTTGTAAGACAATATTTGCACAAGATGATGCTTATTTCTTTTTTGTTTGTTTTTGTAAGAAATGTATGCCTCTGGGATACACTGATATCACCTGCAAACAGTCTCATTCATGGTAAGTAAATTAAGTAAGACTTCAAGTGTAATCATATACTGTATATTACTTCCTCATTTGAATTTTGGTTAAGGAATATTCTTGTGTTGAAGGTAAAGAAATGTTTACATGGCATGACTGAAAAACTGAAACTAGTAAAGACATATTAGAATTACTGCCTTGTTGTGGTAAATAGATATTGCCATAGAAAATCAAACTGCCTAAAATGAAGTATTCTAGTTTTGTGCTCATCACAAATTATGGAAAAAGAAATCTTTAATAGATCGAGAATTAGTGTGGGGTGGTAGAAAGAGTGGTGCTCTTGGATCTGGAGACTTGATTTAAAATTCTGTGTCAAATATTTCCTAGATAGAGACATGATGATGAGCCAGTAACCAGTTCTCAGTTTCTTCCTTTGTAAAAGGAGACGTAATATGACTTACACTATGTCATAGCCTTGTTGTGAGAAAAGGGTTTTTTTAAAAACTTAGTGCTGAGTAAATTGATTTGCTTATTTACTATTAGTTATTTTTTAGTTGATAGAATGGAAAATTATGTGTAGGGTGGTGTGATCCCACATTTAATTGTGGTATTCAAAAGATAATATATTTGAGGGCCACTTTTTTTTTTAAACCCTTACCTTCTGTCTTAGAATCAATACTGAGTATTGGTTCCAAGGCAGAAGAGTGGTAAGGGCTAGACAATGAGGGTTAAGTGACTTGCCCAGTGTCACACATCTGGGATGTGTCTGAATCCAGATTTGAACCCAGGACCTCCTGTCTCTGGGCCTGGCTCTCAATCCACTGAGCCACTCAGCTGCCTCCCAGCCACTTTTTTATGATTTTCAAAAACATAACTTTTAATTTTGTCATAAAGTTACTGATGTAAGTGGCATCCAATTAAAAATATATATATATATGTATATATATACAT
>NW_025372990.1:0-4875 GCF_016433145.1 Gracilinanus agilis
ATATATAATATATCATTATTTATTTAAATATACATTAATAATTATGACACACAGTATTTTAAAATTATAAATTAAATACAATAATATATTAATTGATATACCATTTAATTTATTATATAATTACATACAATAATATATTAATTAAATATTACTTTATCATATAATTATATACAATACTATATTGATTAATATATTATTCAAAACATTATTTTATTTATTATATAAGTATATAACATATTATTTATTAAAATCTATAAGCTAATAATTAATGTAAAGAATACACAGTATTGTTAAACACATGTTCAAAAAATTTGTTAGGCGTGCGTTAACTTAGCAAGTGGGTATCCATTTGTGTTAGCAACTGGGCAAACATGAGTTTATCAAGTCAGGCACACACTAGTGAAAGAAGTCAATACTAATGAACTAACCAAGTTGGAACCACATTAGTTTAGCAAGGGAGGCATGCCGTGGTTGAACAGGTTAGGAATCCATTAACTTAGCAAAGGCAGTAAGCCAGTGCCCACTAGCTTAGTTAGACAAGTTGGCACATAGTTAAACGAATGGATGTTCCTTAGTTTAGCTAGTTGAGAACACATTAGAAAGTTGGGCAAGTGTGTTAGCTTTTAACAAATTGAGTGCCCAGGATGTTGGGCATAGGATGGTTTAGGAAATGGGTGCCAATCAGCTTGGCAAGTTAGATGTACCATTGCTGGGGGTCAAAAGAGCCCTATATAGAAGTAACCAGAGAGGCAGAAGTGGAAAGGGGAAGGTAGTTGGGGGGTGGTTGGTCTAGGGAATGGATGAATGATTGGCTTGCTATGACGGGACATGGAGAATCTTGTTACTTTTAGGGATCCGTTCTTCCAGGGTTCTGGAGTTCTGGAGGGCAGGTAGAGAACAGAGAAGATGGAGGGAAGCAGGGAATAGGGAATTTGGGGGCAATCTAAGAGCCCCCTACCCTTGCAGAATCCCAATCCAGATGAACCCACAGGCTTCCCTCATCCCTGCCTCTCCGGCTCCCGTCCTCCAGGACCCAGAGAAGATGCCACCTTCTAGGGAAAAAGCCTTTCCAAATTATTCCCTTGACGCTAGTGCCTTCCGTCCGGGATGAGCTCCCTTCTGCGTATATCTTTGAAGACGGCATTGCCTGCCTCTCCTGCTAGACTGGAAACTCCTTGAGAACAGGGACGATGTTTTTTTGCCCTTAGCATAACGCCCAGCCCATGGTAGGCACTTAATGCCTGCTAGTTGACTTGACTTGACCCACTCCTGGGCTGCTTTTGGCACTCTCTGGGCAGGAGGAAGGGGAGGAGAGGTATTGATTGTTAGAAGGCAGCATTAGAGCAACCCACAGCCCCTGGCCAGCCTCTCACCTTCACTATCTTCAGCACCCTGGGCTCCTGACTCTGGAAACATCGATCCCGAAGGAATCCCTGAGTCCTCTTGAAGGCATCATTGATCTCCTCTTTCAGCTCCTTGTCGGGAATGAGTTCCTGAGCGACGAAAGCATCCAGCTTCTCCGCAGGAGTATCGAACAGGCTCCCAGACGGCTCCATCTGTGCTTCGGGCTGGGTGTGGCTTCAGAGAAATAACTGGCCGACCCACCTCCGGGCCCTCCTCCTCCTCCTCCTTAAGGTGGCTCTGCCTCTCCTTCCTCTGCCTTGCTGAGGAAAGGGTCAGGAAAGTCGGGACATTTTTAATTATTTTATAGGATCAAGCCCAAACTGGAACTTCTCTTCTTGCAATCAAAGGCTGGGCAAAGGGCATCTGCCAAGTCAGGTCCCCTGGATGATGGCCTCTGGACTTCCTTAGGGGCCTGGCCTCTGACCAGCCCCCAAGTTCATCAGTTTCGATTCTCTGCTTTCTGACTTTCTTCTCTGCCATTTGGAAACTAGCTAGTGAAGTTCCACACTTTCCTCCCCACGTTGGCTGCTCTTGCTAAAGGTACTTCCTCTTTGGAAATACCTAAAAGCACTCTTCTCAGGACTGAATCACACACTCTGGGCTCTTCTTGGACTTCTCTCTTATGGTCCCTATTTTACAGTTGAGGAGACTGAGGCAGACAGACCCTTAGGGACTTACTAAGGGTCACATAGCTAAGCAAATATCTCTGGGCTTACCCAACCTCCTTTCCTTCTTGCCCCAGCTCTAGCCACTTTTCCATGGTCCTTCCCAAAGGAAAGGGCAGTGCTCCTTGAAAGTGGCCCTCAAAGTGGCCCGAATCAGATGAAGATGTCCTTGGGAAACACTGAACAAAATCAATTAAAGTACAAAAAAAAATCAACCATAATGTTAATTTGTGGTTTTCTAAGAAAATGTGCAGCCCACAGGGATCCTTAGTGGGCTGCTTTTCTATTGGAGGGCAGTGAGGCCTGGACTGAGTTCAAATCTGCTCTGAGATACTTAACTAGCTTTGTGACCCTGGATAAGTCACTTAACCCTGTTTTTTTTTTTTTAAACCCTTGTACTTCGGTGTATTGTCTCATAGGTGGAAGATTGGCAAGGGTGGGCAATGGGGGTCAAGTGACTTGCCCAGGGTCACACAGCTGGGAAGTGGCTGAGGCCGGGTTTGAACCTAGGACCTCCTGTCTCTAGGCCCAACTCTCACTCCACTGAGCTACCCAGCTGCCCCCGCACTTAACCCTGTTTTATCATTTCCTCATTTGCAAAATGAGCTGGGGAAGGAAATGGCAAATCATTTCAATTAAAGATACCAAGAAATGCCAAGAAAACCCCAAATGGGTTTGTGAAGAGTCAGATAGGACTGAAACAACTTGAATAGTAACAAAAAAACCCCACTGATCTAAGAAATAGAGGTTAACAGGGAAGGCATTCAAAGCATGGCGCATAGCCAGGGCAAAGGCAAGAAGAAGTGGATGTTGTATGTGAGAGACTGTGAGGAGGTCAATTTGGTTAGAGTGTGAGAAGAGGAGTAATGGGTAATAAGGAAGGTCAAGGCCAGCTTCAAGGCTCTAGCAGGGACCTCTCTTCAAATGAAAATAGACTTCAGTTTGTTATTTAAGGCAAGTCTCATCACTGGGATTAGCATGTTGACCATAGAAGTACAGATGGAGAAGAGGTGAGAACCAGAGAGGTAAATTGAGGCAGTCGGGATTCAAACTCATGTTTGGGGTCACCACTCCAAGCTAATTGAATTTTTCCCACTGCTGCCTCAAGGATATTGAACGCAGATCTGACCTTTGATACTTACTAGCTGTGAGATGTTGGGCAAGTGGCTTCCGGACAACTTTATCTGCTATTATTTATCACAATCTTGGTGGAGTGAATTCCCATTGTCAACCTGAATCAAACAGCCCTTCTAAAGTAGTAATAACCAATGTTTTATGATTAAAAATTTAATATTATTCAATGGGTCAAAGAGATAGGCTATTCAATGAATTAGACAGAGATACGATTCGATGGTCTTCTAAAGTGGGGAGAGGCAGCAGCAGTTACCCACAGAAGTTAGGGCAAGACAGTAGCATTATTAGCCAGAGTGGAGGGTGACTGGGAGTGGGCTTCTCATTCTTAGATTTTTTTTTGATTTAAATATTTTATTTTATTTTATTTTTTTAGAAAATTTTTCCATGGTTACATGATTCATGTTTTTACTTTCCCCTTCACCTCCCCTTTCCCCTCCCCCCCATCAATTGCACATTTCCACTGGTTTTAACATGTGTCATCAGTCAAGACTTATTTCCATATTATTGATAGTTGCATTGATGTGGTTGTTTCGAGTCTACATCCCCAACCATGTCCGCAGCAACCCATGTGTTCAAGCAGTTGTTTTTCTTCTGTGTTTCCACTTCATTCTTAGATTTGATTGACCTCTTCCTCAGTTCTGGGAGAGAAGCAAGCCCAGAGATATTTACTTAGCTATGTGACCCTTAGTAAGTCCCTAAGCCTCCGTCTGACTCAGTCTCCTCAACTGTAAAATAGAGACCATAAGAGAGAAGTCCAAGAAGAGCTCAGAGTGTGGGAATCTGTAGTTGGCATTTGTTGGTTTTAATCCTCTTGGAAAGAGGCTGTTAGGAGATTGTCTGCAAGTAACAATTCTCCCCGTGTTAAGGAAATGGTGCATTAAGATTTGAATTCCAGGTAGATCCCATGTTATTCCTTGCAGAAGCGGAGAGTTCCGCCCAGAGCAAGTTTTTGTAACACACAAAAGCTGCCTTTGTTTCAGGACTTTGCATACTTAACTCAGTGAGGGCCAGTTCTGCTCATCTTAGAACTGCTCTGCTAGTCCAGCATCCCCTTTCAGTTTCAGTTAAGAGCCCCACCCTACAGCAAATGGTATTTTTGTATATTTACTACCTTGCTTGGAGTGGGAGTAGCTATAATTTCGCTATCTGATTGATCCATAACTTCCTATATTGGTCTTGGAACCCAACAGGACACTTCTTTTTCTCTCTCTGATCTGGCTCATTCTTTCTAGCCAGCCCTCATGCAAGCCTGATCTCGCCCTTAAAGGGGTCTTTTTCTCTGATTCCATCTTCCTCATTCCCCTGTTTTCTTCCTCTTTTCCTATTATTTTTAAAAATTAAAAAACATTTATTATGTAGATACAATTTTTAATATTCATTTTTTGACATTTCATGATCCATAATCTCTCTCTCCCTTTCCCTCTCCCTCTCTCCCTCCCTCCGTCCTTTTTCTCCCTCTCTCTCCCTCCCTTTTCCCTTCTCCCTCTCTCTCCCTTTCTCTCCCTTCCTCTCTCTCTCTCTTTTCCCTCCCTCTCTCTTTTCCCTCCCTCTCTCTCTCCCTCCTCTCTGTCTCTGTCTCTGTCTGTCTCTGACTCTGTCTGTGTCTGTGTCTGTGTCTGTGTCTGTGTCTGTGTCTGTGTCTGTGTTTGTGTCTGTGTCTGTGTCTGTGTCT
>NW_025372991.1:0-2774 GCF_016433145.1 Gracilinanus agilis
GTATGTATGTATATATATATATATATATATAGAAAGAGAGAGAGAGAGAGAGAGTATTTTTTTTCTCATTTTTTTTCCTTCGCCTTTGTTCTCCCCAGGTAATATTTAAAGTCAATGTTAAGGGGAAGAAAATTCAAAATTGGGTAACCTATCTCTACTATCGCTAGCCCTCTATAATCCAGATATTTTTTCCCTATGTAAAATGTTCTCAGCAAGGAAAATAAGGGAAGATTTGGTTGATAGTTATGGGGGAGTAGATAGATGGGTAGGTAAAACAGAAGGTAATGGAAAACCCCCACTATTCCAGAAGAGCTAAATTCTTATCCTAGCACTTCTACTTAGTAGTGATTAGACAAAAAGTCAATTCACTTTGCTATGCCTCAGTTTCCATATGTATAAAATAAGGGCTTTCGTCAAGATATTGTTAAAGACTTTTCTGCTTTAAAAATCCAATCATCATATAACTTAACACTAAACAGGATGATTATTCTACCCCCAAATGATAGAAATTCCACAAATGCCCATCCCTAACTGCTTGGCATTCTTGAACCCAACTGGCTGCTCCAGAAGCAATAAAGCTCCTTAAGGGCAGGAGTTATATGTGATATAGCCCTAGCATATAGTATTTGCTTAATAAAAGACTGTTGATTTAAATCATGCCCTCCCTTGCTTCAGTGTTCTTTCAGTCACTTCCTCATGTGTGGAAACCACAATTTGCCTTTCTATACATCTGCAGCATTTCTTTAAGCTCTACATATAAAGCTTTTATTGGTTTTTTGTGTAGAATGCTTTAAAGGATGGCAAGAAATATTAAGAATTTTATTTTTAAAACAAAGCCCCGTGACATTCATAAAAAACTGAGTGTATGCAGAATATTATTTATTCTCCTAGATTAATCTGAATGGTTGCCAAATGCTGCTCATAATTCATACCTATTTATGACATAATCTCCAGAAGTCTCAGGATGAGAATGATTTAGTAATCACACTCATTTATCAGAAGTTGCCTAAAGCAAGTTTTTGACAAAGAATAAAATTACTGATAAAATACTCTTCTGTTTACCTTTCTTAAATCAACTGGGTTATCATTTATATAATATGATATTCTTTAGATCCTGGGTAATCAGTCTTTTTAAATAGTGGGAAGAAGATATATTTAAGGATGATTGAATACACACACATACGCATATAATCATTGCTGTTAAGTAAGTCCAAACCAGTCATTCTGTTTTACTGACTCTAAATAGCATTTTTGCAATTAAATCCCCTACAGAGTCAATTTAAACAGCAGTTAGTTTGTAAGACTCAGGTGTCATTCATTCATATTTAATATTGTATGAGGTTTACAAAGAATATCAAACCCCTCTTCCATTATTTTATATAAAATACATCTTTATGATGAAAAGAAGAAAAAAGATTTATTGAGGCCAGAATCTACCATCTCCTAACATGATGTCCAAAGATCCATCAATTTATCAGTAAGTGGATGGAAACACAATCAGGCACACACCTGGGCTTTTGCTGCCTGCCCCTTGCAGTTTTCAATCCACTTTGAGTGGGTTTAATTTCCATTTCTTCATTAATAAATTCATCACAAAAAGGGAATTGATCTAAAAAGTTGGGAGAAGGAAAGATAAGCCACTATTCAGGACAGTTGAAATGCCAATACAAGAAGGGCATGATTAGAATACTGAATCTTTGGAAAATAACTATGTTCTTAGGGTTCCTTTTCTGTTTTGACATTGGCCTCATTCTTTGGTTTCTAGAAAATATATTTCAAGATAACCATAGTTTGGGAACTTTTTTCAATGAGGGGAAGAGTATGTTACCTAGAATTTCTTAATCAAACATATACTCTGTATGAGCCATTTTTTTTTCTTATTTCTGGTTGGAATTCTCTGATGAATAGAGAATGGACTATGTGGATAATCATTTAGGTAGCAAAGTAATGTATCCAGTTTTGCTATTTTCACAGCCCAAATTTACAGGGCAATTGATAACTACCACTTGACCAATTGTAACTGAATTGCTGGAAAGGAATATTGATTAATTAACCTACTGTCCACTATCAGGAGGCATTTTTTTCTTTTGAGAATTTTCTTGATGTATATGTTTTAAAATATCACCCACATTTCCCAATAATCTGTCCTGTTTCCCCTTCCAAGAGAGGCTTATGGCTCTCTTTAATAAAAATAATATGCATTTGAATTATCTATATTTATTGCTTTTAATTTCTTGCCTGCTGCTGATTTCGGTACTTGCCTTAGTAACTTTAAAAAAATTTTTTTTCAACGTTATAAGTGTAAATTAGCAAGATATTTTTAGTAAATTCTAAAATTAAAAAAAATGTTATCAGAAAGGGCCTGCCCTTTTATTTATATTTGAAAAGAATGTGCCCCAAATCACTGATTCTGTTGTTGAAAACCTGAGTGAAATTTATAAAAGCAGTCACTTGACAGAGAGTGTTTACATTAGAAAACTTCAGCCAAGCTTTAACTCTGGTGGCACTCGTGGGCACTGGGAAAATGCTAATCATTTAGCTTGGCCTTATTTTTCTTTGATTTATTGAAAAATGAAACATTTTAAAACTAAATTCACTATTTAATTAATATTACTAAGAACCTGATCCATGAGTGGTACTATGCTATGTAGTATCAAACTCATGAATCTATTCAACGAGAGTAATTATTTTCTTTTAGTCAAAATTTCCAAGTAAGGATATAGATAGAGGATAAACATGCTCACCATGACACTATTTTTGAAAGGCAGTTATAT
>NW_025372992.1:0-6032 GCF_016433145.1 Gracilinanus agilis
TACATAATTTAATTAATTATACATACTATTTTACATAAATAAATGTATTTTTTATACTTTCCAATGCAGAAATCAAATTACTAACTGACTACCACAAATAGAATGAAATTACTGCCCTATACAGGGATCAGATCTATGATCTTGAGAATTTTTAAATTATGCAATAACCAAGCAAGCTAACCATATTAAAAAGTTAGAAGCATGACAAGCTCAGGAAATGATGACTTGAGAGGATGGAGAGGTCCTAATTTACTAAATGGAATTGCATGCTTATAGACAGTCTTCCACAAAATGCACATTGTTTCTATGGCAATATCCAATTTGCTTACTAGAGTAGAAGAGATACCAGTTTTCTGTTGTTGGTCCATTAGTGGAGCAGGGCAGGTATTTGACTTCCTTGACGCCTGAGGCAAAAAAGGGCCAGCCTGGACCGAGGAGATGGTCCAGGTTTTGCCCTGAGGGCAATGCCTCCCTGACCAGAGTTACCATGGTGACTGTGAAGGCAGAGGGGAGTAGTGTTTTATCTGAGTCAGTATTCTTTTTAACTTGATAAATTATATTCTTTAAAACTCTTGTTTTCAGCAACATTGTTTTTTTTTATTACATTTTATAGTCCATGGGACCTCATTCCATCCTAAGCCCCAAGTTTGAATCACCAGACTCTTCTAGATGAGCTTCGACCCAGAATAGCCATTGAGAGCACAATTGTTAGATTATTCTTGGAGGTGGGCTTTAAAGGTTGGCATGTGCTTTTACAAAAACTCGTTTTGAATTGGTTGTGGTCCTCCCCTCTTTTCACTCCCAGATCTCGAATATTTACTAGGCATTCCCCCCACCCCAATCCTTCCCTCTAGCAGAAAGCCTGGGATGTTCAGAAATTGTGTCCTCTGTACATAAACAGATGAGTCACTATGGTGTTTAAGTAATCTTCAAATGAAATAAGTTTCTTCAGACTCTCAGACTCATCCTCTTTTCTAAAAGCAAAGACCTCCAAAGAGGATTCAAAATGGAAATCTCAGAACTCCTTAGAAAGGACACTCACATTAAATTATAGTACTGGCCAGCATAAAGTGTTATGGCCCTGTTATTTTTGTTACTTGGACAAATGTATTTTTGGTTTCAAAGTCTATTTAGTGCTTTGATATCCCTGGTTACTATGTATTCATAAATAAGGTTGCTAATTTGGGCGTTGGGCCTTAAGCCAAAAGAATATATAGAAATTGCTTTAAACCTGACAGTTCCTTAAAATACTTTTTGGGAGGGTGATATAAATAGCATTAGGCTGGGAAGCTGCAATCTATCCTGACATAAGGATGATGAAGAACGGTGTTGCAGATACACACTTCTCAGTCATGGTCATTATAGCGGCTAGAAATAATTAAACATTAATTCCATTTAGTTTGACAATGTGCCAAAGGTGACCTTTTCAAATTTGTATAAGGCAAGTTTCTGGGTTTCCATCATCATAAAAATATCCTGAATTCTAAAGTGAAAGGAACCTAAAAACTACTCCTGGGAACCAGTTTCTACTTTGACATTTTACTAGCCCCCTGACTTTGGACAAGTCATTAATCTTCTCTTGAACCCAGGCTTTCCTGGAGCCAAAATTAGCTCTTTATCCACTATATCATCTTGTCTCTTCCTGATTTACTTGTAACACTTTAAAGCTTGTTGTGTTTATATATATGTATATATACATATTCTCTTATTTTATATATATATATATTTTATTTATGTATATTCTTATATATTTTATATATATATATTCTCTAATTTGAACCTCAAGACAATGGAAAAGGAAAACTGCCTTTATTACTTTTCTATTAATGATTATAAAATAAGGGATCACATATAATCTTTTAGGGAGCAACTGCAACTATGATTTTTTAAAATATAACTCTTATTTTTTAAAAATATTTTTCCATGGTTGCATGATACATTTTCTCTCCCTCCCCTTTTCCCTCTCCCCGACTTGACAAGCAATTCCACTGGGTTATACATGCCTTATTGCTCAAAATCTATTTCCATATTATTCATATTTGTAATGGAGTAATCTTTTAAAACCAAAACCCCAAAAACATATACCCATATAAACAAGCGATGAATCAAATGTTTTCTTCTGCTTTTCTGCCCCCACAGTGCTTTCTCTGGATGTGGATAGTGTTCTTTCTCAGAAGTCTCTCAGGATTGTCCTGGATCATTGCATTGCTATTAGTAGCAAAGTCTGTTACACTGATTGTCCCACAACATTGCTGTTAACATAATACAATATTCTCTTGGTTTTGCTCATTTTGCTCCTCATCAGTTCATGTAGGTCTTTCTAGTTCTTATAGAAAACAAGCAGTTCTCCAGTTCTCGATGGGGATATGATTCGGGGATGTTGACTCTAAATGATCCCTTTATTGAAAATATTAATAATATGGAAATAGACCTTGATCAATGATACATGTAAAACCTAGAGGCATTGCTCATCTGCTCTGGGAGTGGGAGAGGGAGGAGGGGAGGGAAAGAACATGAATCATGTAACCATAGAAAAATATCCTAAATTAATTAAATAAATAAACAATTTAAAAAATCAGGCAGTTCATTATGCCTTATACCACAATAATATTCCATCACCATCATATACCACATTTAATTCAGTCATTCCCTAATCAAGACACCCCCTAATTTTCTGAATTTTGCAGCTATGATTTTTAGAGTTAGACCTAGTCAGTAAGCTAACTGTGTCTGAGATATCAATTATAATAATATAATATTAACCATAGTGGTAGAAAAGATAGATAGCTTAATGTGGGGTGTTAGAATAATATAGCTATGAGTAAAATTAAGTGCTTCTATTATCATCTTTGGAATGTTACATGTTCAGCTTGACTGATCCTGGTGCCTGATAAAGATAAAGGAAACAACCACTGAGTCAGTAGTGGAAATTGGGAATTTATTACAAGGCCAATATGGTGTCTGCTTTTTGAAGGATTTATATTCACTATAGGTTTCTTGGGTTTATGGTCCAGAGAGGCACCTTTTGACTGATCATTAAGTTTATACCCAGAATCAGTAAACTGAGTTAATTCTAATTATATCAGTATTATTTGTAGTATCAATTAGAGATGACTGAAAATTGTATCCTGATCAGACTCATTCTTATATTTTTGTTATTGTTATTTTCAAACTACAATGACAAACAGTGCTTTTGAAATACCATTAACCATATACTTTAGAAACTGAGATATTTAACAGAGTCCCTGGCCTTCATAAATCTTTCTGATATTCAAACAAGAAGTCTTCATTGGTGCTAAACCACCAGAAGGACAAAAGCAAATGGAGGCTGCCTGTTTTAAGACTTTTATTGGAATTTACTCTCAGAAAATATTTCCTAAACTTTAGAAACATATTCTATATATTTGGTTTTATTGTTTATGTTAATTAACTACCAAGCCCATAAAACGGTCTTTTGTACATCTAAACGATGTCTTTGTCACAACTGGGTATGGTGAGACCTCCACAATTTAATTTACCACAATTAAAGATGGATCTTCAGCTCAGAATTAAGACCTGGATATTTTTATTTCTCACATAATCTATGAGGCAGATGCTATAGGCATTATTATTCCATTTTACAACCATGAAGACTGGGCTCTGAGAACTTATGTGAATTTCTACACAGCTATTAATTGTGAAATGGATTTTAATTTGTATTTTCCTGACTGTCTCTACTGGAAGGCAACTTGGAGAGGTGGATGATGGGCTAGACTGGAAGTCAAGAAGTCTCAGGATCAAATCCTTCTCTAGACATTTCTAGCTGTATGACTTGTCCATTGATTATGCCTTGCTCTTATCATCCATCATTTTCCCCACTGATGACATCCTTTACAACATTTCTCCTGAATTATTCCTTATTTGTAATATGTTACAGCCTCTTCACATTCACCAATTGCCCCTCCATTGTTCTCAGCTTCACCTTCTCCACAGACTAGAGTGTTCTATTGTTCACAGCCATGCAATATTAAGGAAGGAGGCTAGTGTTAGAAAATTGCACTTTTTTCCATTTTTTAATGAAGAATCTTGTGGTAATACAAAAAATCTCCCTAAGAGTAGTACAGTATGTTCTTTTCTTCATATATAAATTGAGGATCAGCTCAATATCTGAATTGTGTAATCTCAGATATGAGTTCTACAGGTTGTTTTCTAATTTGTATCATATTTTGTACAAAGGACATTCTTTATCCACTTGGTGTTTCCTGCTTGGATGTTAGGCCAAATTTTTTTTGATAGAGCATGACTTTTATTCAGGAGTCTCTGTAATTTTCCAGGACTTAACACAATCAATATGTTGTCATCCTTGATCAGGAGCATATTCATGACTTCATCCCCTATAGGGAATCCCCCTAAGTCATTTTTTGACTTGGATTCTGCATTCTGGGGAGTAGGTAGCATGAATAAGTGAGGAGAGAGAAGGAATAGATATTTTGTGAAAAAAGGAACTTTTATAGCTAAGAATTCTTTAAAATTCTAGAAGGAATACATAGGCATAAAGCAATTTTAAAAATAAAGACAAACTCAGCAAAATTCCACCAACATACATTGAAAATACAGCAAATGCAATCATTTCTATAAGTCACCACCCAGGACCATAATATGATTGATTAGGAAGTTTTTCCAATCTAAATTATCTTTTGCTTTGCTTGTAGCCTCTGATAAGATCACTGTCAACAGTCAGTTGATGCTGAATGCAAAATGATTTGACTAAACATGAATATATTACCTGCTTTCCTCTAAGTGAGATCATGTAACTTTGACTCAAATGGTAGTTTTTTCAATGTGGTTGTTATTAATTAGCAACCCACACCAAATGAGTCATAGTATTTATTTGTGTCTTGCATTATACATGAAGATAAGTGCCAGATTTGCAAACTGGAAGTCCAAAAACCTGAAATCTGGGATCCTGAAAGAGAGGAAGAATCAAAACTGAGGTCATCCAAAATGTAATTCCATACCTGAAACTAGGTTTTAGAAATAAAAACTATTATTTATCCTTTAGGAGAGCAATCTTTTAGATTCTTATGAAACTCATAGAATTTATACGGAATGGATTTCTCTCAGCATATGAATTTGAGTCAGAGCCAAGAATGTTTCTCAATCAAGTCTTGCTCACATTCATTGCTCTTGCAGTAAGCAGGCTGTCAGTCTTCATTGCCTCAAAATGCATCAAACTGATGTTGCCAGTAGATATTGCCACAAACTGCTGATGGAATCAAGGATATTTTGTATAATTGCTCTTTTGACTTACCTGCAAATTATGTTTCAAAAACCTGCAGGTGGCAAGTACATAGCTCTATGCATGTCAGCTTATAAGTTATTTGTCCTATGGTGGAATGAAGCTAGGGTGCTTGTTTGGAATTCATCTAAAAGAAGGTTGCCTAATGAATTAAAAACCCTCTTTAGATTTTTCTTCAAAATGTATCAAATCATTGCTGGTTCTATTTCCCAGGAAGATCAGGGGAAAAGGAAAAGAATCTCTATGTTCCAAAAATATTTATAGCACTTCCCTTTGTGGTGGAAAAGAATTGGAAATTTGAGGGCATGTCCATCAATTGGAGAGTAGCTAAACAAATTGTGGTATATGATTATGATGGAATACTATTGTACCATAAGAAATGATGAGCAGATTGTTTTTTTTTAATTGGAAAGAATTACATGGGATAAAGAACAGCAAAAAATGAGGAGAACCAAGAGAACTTTATACACAACTACAGACTTAGTATTTGAAGAATATCTTATGAATGTTACCTCCAGAGAATGAATTGAAAAATAGAAGCATGAAACATATAATTTATCTATACATATCTGTCTCCCAGATGATGAGGGGAGGAGGGCAAGACACTTGTAAATAAATTCTATTAATAAAAAAATGAAAATGAGTCAAATCACATTCTTAAACATTTGAAATAAAACTTGTCAATGCTACAGTTTTGCAACTTATCTTTTAAGATGAAAGGTTGCTCTCTCTCTCTCTCTCTCTCTCTCTCTCT
>NW_025372993.1:0-5755 GCF_016433145.1 Gracilinanus agilis
AAATGGGAAGGAGGGGACAAAGATAAGATCCTTCCTAGTTCCAGACCTATGATTGTCAGAAATAACACATTTATGAGTCATAGAATTTTTGGAGCTGAGAGAGAATGTGGTTTTTCTTTCTTTGTAAGAAGGGAGGATTAGACTAGCCTAGACCAGGGGTCCATGAATTTTTATTTTGATAAATATTCCAGATGTCCATTACCACCACCACCACCACCACCACCACGACTACTACTACTACTACTACTACCTTTTATATAGTGTTTACTCTATGCCAGGCACTTGCTCTAAACACTTGACAAATATTATTTCATTTGATCCTCACAGCAGCCCTGGTAGGCTGCTATTATTAGGTGTGATTATTATTCCCATTGTACAGATGAGGAAACTGTGGCAGGCAGAAGTTAAGGGACTTTCCCAAGGTCTTACAGCTTGTAAGTGACTTGAAACCAGATCTGAACTTAGGTATTCCTGACTCCAGACTGGGTGTTCTAGCCACTATATCAGTAACTGGCCCAAATGGTTTCTTTTATAATCTTACATATATATTTTATCTATGAATTCAAAAGTATTCTTTTGAGAAGAGATCCATAGATTTTACCAGACTACCAGAGGGATCCAGAACTGAAAAAAAGATGAAAGATTCTTTAACTAAAAGATCTATGATGTCAACAGAAATCACTTAGTTGATTAAAGACCAGAACTAAGATGGTTCCATATAACTGATTAGCTAATCAATCATTAGTTAGAGTCCTGAAAGATTCTAATACAAGACTGGGATTATAACACAGGATGAGTATGTTTTTTAAAAATATATTTTATTTTTCTCATTCATGTCATAACAATTTTCAACATATATTTTCTGAACTGGTAAGATGTAGGACAGATATGTTTTGATAGAGATGACATGGAAGACATTAGGAATGAATGAATGAATGAATTCTATTTAACATTCTACTTAATGCTTATTATGTGCTAAACCCTCAGGACACAAATAGAAGAGTTTAAGACACTGCATCTCTTGGCTCTGGACACCAATTCTCTGGCTGTCTTCCATGCCTGGAATGCTCTCCCTACTCTAGTCCAACTACTGACCTTCCTGGCTTTCTTTAAGTTCCAACTAAAATCCTGCTTTCTATAGGAAGCCTTTGCCAAACCCTCTTAATTCTAGTGTCTTCCCTCTGTTGAGTTTGTCCAATTTATCCCATATAATAGCTAGTATATATGTTTGCATGTTGTCTTCCCCCATTAGATTGCACACTCCTTGTGGGCAAAGACTCACATTTGTCTCTCTTTGCTTCCTCAGCACTTCAAGTAATATTTGGCAAATAGTAGATGTTACAAAGTCTCTGTCTCTTTGTCTCTCTGTCTATCTCTGTCTCTGTCTCTGTCTCTGTCTCTCTCTTTCACATACACACACACACAAATGGAAGTACCTGAATAATAAAATAATTACGATGTTATAAAAAAAGAAGACAAAGGGATGGAAAAATTGAGCTGATGCAAAATTAATATATATCACTTATAAAGGTGCTTATGAAATCAATCTATCGATTGCTCCACTGAAGACTATCTTTGTTCTTAGGGAGCTCACATCCTAATTAATATCCAGAAGATAGACACCGATAAGAGGAGAGGGCTCCTGAGAGAGGAGATGGACACCTAAGATAAATTTCTCCTGCTCTAAGATTCACCAGGTGTCAACATTGCTTATATGGGTCCAAGGAGAATTTTTATCTTCCTCATTCACAAAGAAGATAACGTGTGTGTCCACTTCCAGGGAAGGAACTGATAAATAGAAACAAGCGAGACATAGTTTAATATATACATACATCTTTTTTGTCAATTGATGCCTTCTACAGTGTGTGGAGGGCAAGGAGGGAGAGAAATATCTGGGAACTTCAGTGTAACAAAGAAACAAGTAAATAGATACATTTAAAAATTAAAGAGGAAAAAAGGACAAAGAGGGTGGGAATGATTATCCTCCCACTCCATATAGGCATAGAAATCAGTGAGTGATAAATTTTTTTCACCCCCAAACTGGGTTTGAGACCCGAAAGTCATTGAACTAATAATGCTTCTTACAGGCATTCTGAAGCAATGGCTCAATGGAAAGAACTAGGAGTCAAGCTGACCCAAGTTCTAATCCTACCTCTGTTGCAAAGTAATTGAGTCACCTTGAACAAATCAGGTCTCTTTCTTCAGTGTCATTTTTTTCCCCATTGGATCACAGATCCAGAACTGGAAGGGAAGTGAGAACTCATCTAGTCTAGCTCCTTATTTTACAGATGAGGGAAGGAAGGACCTACTTGCCTAGAGATGTTACACTATTTTCTCAAGGTTATACAGTTAGTAGTAACATCAGGATTTGACCCTAGAATCTCTGACTCCAAATCCAAGGCTCTTTCCACTGGCACCCTCCTTTCCCTTCTCCAATTATATACATTAGGCAAATCTCTGAAATCCCCTTATTGCCACCTAGCACAATACACAGCCCATAGTAAGTGCCTTTTTTGTTGGTGTTCAGTCATTTCAGTCATATCTGACTCTTCATGATCCCATTTGGGGTTTTCTTGGCAAAGATACCAGAGTGGCTTACCATTTCCTTCTCCAGTTCATTTTACAGATGAGGAAACTGAGGCAAAAGGGTTAAGTGACTTGCCCAGGGTTACCCATATCTTCCTGACTCCAGGCCTGGTGCACCATCCACTAAGCCTATCTAGCTGCCGTTGGGTACTTTATAAATAAGTATATTTTAAAATATATATCTAAAGAAAATATAGATTTAAATATAAATAAATATATTTTAAAATCACATTTTAGCTTTGAGAGTCAATGTTTCTTTGCAGCACTTTTTTTGGTAGCAAAAGATAGGAAACAAAATAGATGCCCATCCACTGAGGTATGGTAAAGTAAAATGTGATGCCATGAATTTATTAGAACTATCACTGTGCCCAAAAAACAATTAAGAATAATTTTGAGACAGATGAGGAGGGAACAAGCAACTAGAGGGTTCAGGGGATAGAGAGCCAGGCCTGGAGATGAGAGGTCCTAGGTTCAAATCTGGCCTCAGATACTTCTGAACTATGTAACCCTGGGCAAGTCACTTAACCCCCATTGCCTACCCCTTATTACTCTTCTGCCTTGGAACAGGTACCTAGTATTAATTCTAAGATGGTAAGAGTTAAAAAAACAAAAACAAAAACAAAAACAAAAAAAAAACAAGATGCTAGCACAGGGATAGTGAAAAAGACCTAATCCAGAGTAAAGTAAGCAGAACCAGGAAAACAATATATACAAATGACTCCCAGGATGTAAGCTGAAAGAACAAACACAGAGAATTGGACATTGATCATTAATTATAATGATCAGCTTTTGCCCTGGAGATGAAAAAAAAAAATACACTTCCTTCCCTTAGCAGAAATGAGGGACTATGGGTGTGTATATATCTTGTCATACTTGGTTGATAAGTTAACGGATTTTTTTCCTCTTTGAAAAGTCTTTGCCACAAGGGAAGGTTCATTGGAGAGGGGGAGGGAAGGGATAGATTCAGAAATGAAAGTAATATGGGGCAGTTAGGTGGCTAAGTAGGTGAAAGCCTGGCCTAGAGATAGGAGGTCTTGGGTTCAATTAATACCAGATTGCCTAGCCCCATGTTGGTGAACCTATGGCACATGTGTTATAAAGGGCTGCTCCTTTTCCCCTCTCCATGTGCCTGAGGACATTTTTCACATCACCCACCCCTCTGCCCAGCAGCCCAATGGGAGTTCTTCCTCCCTCCCCTGTCTGGGGTAAGCGGAGAGTGGGGGTAGGTGGCTCACATTTGGTGTGAGGGTGCAGTTTGGACACTTGATCTCTAAAAGGTTCGCCATCAATGACATAGCTCTGGCCACCCTTTTGTCTTAGAACCAATATTACGACAGAAAGTAATAATTCTGTGTATTTTTTTAAAGAAAGAAATGAAAGTAATGTGAAAACAAAAATTATAAATTTTAAGAAGGAAGGCTATGATTCTAACTTCCTGACTTTAAGGGACCACACTCAAGCTTAGCCAAAATCCTGGGAAGCTTAGGAGATTTTTCCCTGGGCTAATGCTGTGTGCTTTGGGAATACCAGCCACTATATTTTTCATCTCTCACTCCCGAAGATTTTGCGGGTTGAGGGGGGAAGAAAAAGAAGAAAAAATTGCAATTGGATTTTAATTCCCATGTTGATTTACAAAAGCAGTATGTTGATGCTGGCTGGCTGCCAGGCAAGTGGTAACAGACTTCTCCTCCCCCCACCCCCAGCCCCTACAAACAGCTTTAGCTGCTGTATGAAATATAGAGGCAAAACAGGCGGCAGAGTGGGACTGGAAGGAGATTTTCATTCCTAAGGTACAAATTCACATCCCAGAACTTCAAAGACAAAAAAAGAAAAAAAAACCCACTAAGGAAACCTAGAAATTAATAGTAGCGTCTTGGAAGAGGGATTTCCAGGCCCAGTGTGATGCTATTATCACAAGGTACAGTATTTGTATAGCACTCCTAAAAGGGCAAATCAAAAGGAAATTTAAAAAATGTGGTTGAGCCTTCCTTTTTAAAAAGCTATGCCATGTGAAAGCTAGTAACACCATCTGTAAGAGTGCTTGCTTTTTGCCAACAAAAACAAAGGTATTTTATCTAAATCTCTTTAAATTCTTTCATCATAAAAAAGATAAATGGAAACTGTGAGTAATGGTTACAAGCTTTTATAATAAGACATTGAGCACTGTGTATTTTTTTAAACCCACTTTCTTATTAATCTTTTATATGCTCTGCCCTCATCCAGACAGGGGATATTCACATATAGGGGCATGTCAAAACCATATTTACAGTGATCTGTATTTCTCTGGGAGCAGTATTCCATGCCAAGTGGCATATACCAGGATGGGTTACAGCAGAGAAGTGCCATTTTATATGCTGACTGAGTCACAAGGAGGATAAATGGGGCCTCTTCATCAACTCACTGCACCACTCAATGTAAGAAATCAGAATCTATGTTGGAGGGACCCTCAATAATCACATGTGGTGTTCAGTCATTTCAGTTTCTTTGGACAGATTTTTTTTCAGACTTTTCATACGTAAGAATCAGATTCTTCCTGACCCCATTTGGGGTTTTCTTGGCAGAGATACTTGCAATGGGTTGCCATTTCCTTTCTTAGTTCATTTTACAGATAAGAAAACCGAGGCAAACAGAGTTAAGTGACTTTTTCAGGATCACACAGTTTGGTAAGTGTCTGACGTCAGATTTAAACTCAAGAAGATGAATCTTCCTGACTTCAGACTGTGCCAACTAGCAGCCTTGTGTGCCTGTATAGTTGTCAGCTATTACCCTTCTGAAATCTACTTGTTTTGCATTAATAGAGTCATTATAAAGGCACCCAGCTTCTGGCGTGGTTAGTAAATAGCACACTATGGATATGCTCACATGCTGGGCACGGAGAAGAAAGGGAAAATGGGGAGAAGGAGGAGTCTAAGCATCTGATTTTCTTACTCTCCTGCAAAATTTGGTCAGTATCTGAATGGAGCTCCTCAGCTGTGACCCATCAGGCTACCTATGCCCCTTGGCACTGAACAGTGTTATCAGAGAAGGGCAGAGTGCTGCAGGAATGAAGAATCATAGAGCACTTGGAAAGGTGATCTCTGGAGGAGGGAGGGGGGAGAGAGAGAGAGAAAAGAAAAGTAGAGGAGAGAAGAGGAGAGGAGAGGAGAGGAGAGGAGAGGAGAGGAGAGGA
>NW_025372994.1:0-4587 GCF_016433145.1 Gracilinanus agilis
GGATCATACATATACATCATTATTATTATACATACATATCCATATCTCTATCTCCTATTCTTTTAACAGTTCCAAGGCCCTGGGGCTTTGGCAAAGAATATTGGGCTTTAAAGGAGACTCAACCCAGCCAGTATGGGAGCAAATCTAAACTCAAATTTAGCCATGGTTAGGGTCTCTCTCTCTACTTAAGCTCCACCATCAGTATCTGCTTGGCCCTCTTCCTTGCTCATAACATGGTATAGTAAGAGCTTTATTGCAGACACAAAATAAATACATGCCAGTCAATCATTCAACAATCATTTATTAAGTTCCTAGTATGTACTAGATTAGGTCCACATGAGGGAGATGACATGTAAACCACTAGATCTATACAAGATCCTTACAAGAAATATGCAGAATAGATGAAAGGTCATTTCAGAGAGAAGCTAGTAACTTCTTAGGTAATTAGGGAAGGTCCTTAGCAGATGGCAAGATTTAAACTGAGTCTTAACAGAAGTCAGGAAAACTAAGAAGTAGAGAAGAAAAGGTGAGGGAACCTTCTAGGTATGGGAAAATAGCCAATCCAAAGGCAAAGAGATTCAAGTTAGAATGTCATATGAGAGGAACAGTGTAACTGGATTGGGGAATGCATGAACAAGAATAAAAAGTAAGAAGATTGGAAAGGTGGTCAAGAGACAAGCAAGGAAGAGTTTTGGCTTGCTATCCTTAGCCCACTAAGCTGAGTACTGGAGCTTTGCCACAGAATCAGTGGGCTCTTCATTGCCTACTCATCTCTGCAGGCCAGTGAACCTAATACAATCAATCCAAGTAATTTTTCAAATCTAACCAACTGCATCTTTTTTCCTCTAAACCTGTAAGTGTGATTTCTTTGGGGAGGTGAGCCATAATTGAGAAACATGGAAGCTTCCCTCACCCAAAGAGTAAGGTCATTTTGCAATATAAATGGACTTGAGATAAAATGATTCCTCTCTAATTATACAGCTATCATGCCTCTTATGGAGAATTCCAAGTTCTTCCAGTTTTGAATCTAAGTCCCCTAAAAAAGCCATGCCCATTCAGATTCAAAACAACCAAGTAAGGCTAAGTTCATAGGGAATCACTATTTTCCCCAGGTAAATAGAACTATCTGAACATCAGGTTCTCAGTACCCTCAGTGCAAAATTCTGAGTCAAAAACACTGGATCCTACACGTCTTTATTATTGTGTTACCCCACCAATAATTGACATGGCTGGTGGCAAATATCCTCAAGGTTCTGCTTCAGACATGTGTCATTTCTTGTATCATCTGGAAACACCATTAGTCTTGTTTCTAGGTTCAGGCATTTGTTTCATAAGGAGGCAGCTGGGAAGAAATTCTGACAAAAGAAAACCCCCAAGAGTGATTATTATTCTCCTCTGAGTCAGCAAATTGGGCCATTGCTCAGAAGACACTTGATCTTCTTTTCACTCAGAAAGCAACAGGCAACCACTCAAATGAGAAGGTTTTGAGCAGAATCACATAACTCTGTAGGAGACAGGATTACAGAACATCCAAGAGTTATAGAGTAAGGAAAATACCCATTTCCAAATATGTATTACACTAAGCACAAAAAGCTCTCCCAATCTGGATGCTAATTATTGCCATTATTTAGGCAGTAAAGACTCACCCTGAACCATAACAACTCTTGGAAACTAGATATTTATATGTGGGTTTTCAATACTGATTTTTTTTTTATCTCCTAGTTTATCTCAAACTAGGGCTGCTCAGTGATTATAGAGAATTTCACATTTCCCCTGCCCACTCCATGATGCCACCATCTTGTTGGGGACAAAGCATCTTCACTAAGAACGTGGCTCATGCTGGAAGCAGAGAGAAGCTCAGGCATCTCCAAAAGAAATTGATGAATTCACCTCTGTGGAAAAGATATATAATGCAAGATGTGTGAATTGAATTTGAAATTGTGTTTTAAAAAGCGACTAAAATGTTCATCACCTTTGAGCTAGAGATCCCACTGCTAGGCATATAATGAAAAGATTCAAAAACAGAAAAGAAGTCTCATATATACCAAAATATTCATGGTAATATTTTTTTAGGTGGTGGCAGAGAATTGGAAACAAAGTAGATGGTCATTGATTTGGAAATGATGAAAAAAATGTGGTACATGTATGTATTGAAATATTGTTGCACTGTAAGAAAAGAATATGAAGGATTCAGAGAAACCTGGAAAGACAAATATGAACTGATACAAAGTAAAGTAAGCAAAAGGAAGAAAAATATATTTAGTGACTACAGCAATATTAATGGAAAGAACAAAAAGAAAAACAATGCTGCATATGCTACAATTTTAATGACCATGTTTAACCCCAAAGAGAAATATGAGCATCCACTTATCTTCTTTAAGTGCACAGGTAAAAGGACTATAATTGGTGTGAAACACAGAATATATTAGAGGAATTGGCTACTGTATTGGTTTCAATGCACTATTTTTTCTTTCTAATTTATTATAAGAAGGTAGAAGATGAGAGAGGGAAATTAAAGCAATTTTTCTTAAAAAATAATTTTTAGTATTCTTTACAGGAAGATGGCCCCTTCTTCCCTTCTTTGCAGAAGTAGATCATGAGAATGAAACATTGCATATACCATCTGACTTAGTTGATGCCTAGTTAATAAGTATTACTGAACAGCTTTTTCCCCCCTCTTTTATTTTTCTTTTTTGATATGGAGGAGGACTCTGAGTTAGGATATGCTGGGATATATATCTATATATCTATATCACCATATCACTATATATGTATATGTATCTATATGGTGATATATATATGTATATATGTTTTAAAGATTTTTTTTCTAAATGAATAGCCATGGCTAACATGAATAAGACTCAGACAGTTTGGCTCAAGAAACAAGAGATTGTTTATAATCTTTCAAGATTGTCAAAACATTTTCCATTTATTATTTCATTTGAGCTTCACAACGACCCTAAGAGAACAGGCCATTGATATTCTTCTTATCATCCCCATTATACAGCTGAGGAAACTGAGGCTAAAGAAGCAAAGAAAAATGTAAAGTCGACTAATTCTGAGTCAAATTATATTGGTTCAAATCTTGTTTCTAATCTTTACCACCTCTGGGAATTCCAGTAAACTCCAAAACTATCTTGGCCCTCAGTTTTCTCACCTATAAAACAAGTGGAAAGGGTACATAGGTGGGAAATGGAAGTTGAAGACAAACAGAGGAAAAGGGGAGATGAAATAAATCAATCATCAATCAATAGATATTTATTAAATTCCCCCTATGTGTCAGGTACTATGCTAAGCCCTGGAGATACAAAGACAAAAGTGAAATAGTTTCTGTCCTCGAGTAACTCATTTTTATGGGATGGTCAGTGTGTATGAATGTAAGTTTATCCAGAATATATATTAAATAAATGAAAAGTGGTTTGGGTAAAGTAGGATATGACAGAACTCAGTAAAGAATTACTATAAGGAGTAGCTAGATAGCACAGTGCATAGAGCACCTGATCAGGAGTCAAGAGGACCTAAGTTCAAATCTAGCCTCAGCCACTTTCTAGCTGTGTAACCTGAGCAAGTCACTTAATCCTGATTGCCTAGCTCTTGACACTCTTTTGTCTTAGAACTGATACTATGATAGAAGGTAAAGGCTTAAAAATAATAACAATGATGTATAAAGTGGTACTTGAGCTGAGTTTTTAAGGAAATCTATTATTCTAAGAGGCAGAGTTACAGAGAGAGCAAATTGTGGTTCTGCTATATTCAGTCCATACACTCACCAATCTGAGAGCACTATTGTTTTCTAATGTTTTCATGTGTGTTGGTCTTGTCTTCCCAAGTAGAGTATAAACTCTTGAGGGCTAAAAGTTTGTCTCTGTATTCCCCAGAGGGCCTAACAGAGTACTGGGGACAGAATTGATACTTGATCAATTCACACTGGGATACATGACCAGGAATATTTAATATTAAAAAGTACTAGTGACAGGACACCCAGAAAATATTCCCATGAAAAATAAAATGGGGAATGCTTTAAAAGTGAGCATTCAAGGGCAGGCTGACTACTAAATGGGGGGAAAATCACTGAGCACAGTATTTTTCCCCGAGACTAGATTTGGTCAGAAGACATAGGTCATCCAGGCTCAAGGGTAGGAATAATCTTTAATAAAAAGGGAAGGCAACATATAATATTCTTCTGGGAGAAAAAACCCAAGCAAACAATCATACAACATATTTGTAAGTGTTTGATACAAGCCAAGCTATAAAAGATCCAAGCTGAATAAGAGTCAGCCCTCAAGGAATTCACAGTGAATGAGGGGAGACAAGAAACATACATGAGTAAATAGCATAATATAATATGAAACTGTGAGTGGATAGGGGGAAACAATCTACAAAGCAATTTGTATCAACACAAGAGCCAAGTTTGGAAGAGTTTGGGCTTCCTATCCTTAGCCCACTAAGGTAAGTACTAGAATTTTTTTTTCCAAACATTTATTAATATTCATTTTTTTAAACCCTTGTACTTCGGTGTATTGTCTCATAGGTGGAAGATTGGTAAGGGTGGGCAATGGGGGTCAAGTGACTTGCCCAGGGTCACAC
>NW_025372995.1:0-1703 GCF_016433145.1 Gracilinanus agilis
CTTCCTTCCTTCCTTCCTTCCTTCCTTCCTTCCTTCCTTCTTCATATTTGAACTCAGGACCTTCCTTCTCTAGGCCTGGATCTCTATTCACTGAGCCACCTAAAGAAACCTTTTCATCTCTGATAGATTGCCTTCTTCTCAGCCTTTAGACACTTAGAACAACATGCTCGAGACATCTGTATTTGAATGTTCACTGTGAGTCAAAATCATGTATATGAGTTCTATATGTTGTCCTTTCATTTTTTATTTAATTTTAATTTTTTAAACTCTTACCTTCTGTCTTCAAATCAATATTAATGATCAATTCCATGGCAGAAGAGCAATAAAGGTTAGACGATTGGTGTTCAGTGACTTGGCTAGGATCATATAGCTAGGAAATCTATGAGGCCAGATTTGAACCTAGGACCTTCCATCTCCAGGCCTGGCTTTCTTTCTACTGAGCCACCTAGTTGCCCCTTGTTATTTATTAAATATATTATAGCTATCATGTCTTTAACCTCTATAAGCTAAATATTTCTAGTTATTTCAACAATTCCTCCTATGACATGACCTTAAGACCGTTTACCATCCTTGCCATTCTTCCTCAGGACAATCTCTAACTCATCAGTGTCCTGTATTGATGATCTTCCTAAAATGGAATGCTTAGAAGCAGATACAATACAATGCTTGTGGTCTGGCTGGGACAGAATGCAATGGTACCATGATGGTGCCTGTGTTATTATTAGTAATAATAATAATAACAACATTAATTAACTTAATTAATAAATTCTTTGGGCCTCTGTTTATTCATCTGTTAAATGAGAGCATTGGACTAGATGGTCATGAATGTCCCTTCTAGTTCAAAATCTTCATGTTCTTTTGACACTTTAAAAAAGATACCTTTTATTATTTCCAAATGTGGTGCACTATAGCATTACTTTTTTTTTTTTTGGTGGAGGGGGTGGTGCTGCCATATTTCACTACTGACTCACATCAATCCTGGAGTCCACGAAAATTCTGGGATCCATTTGGTAAAAGCTAATGTCTAGCCATCCATTTCCTGTCTTGTACTTGTGAAGTTTATTTCATTAAACCCAAGGGTAAGACTACTTTTTTTTTCCCTATTAAATTTTGTCTTATTAGATTAGACCCTGTCTGTCAAGGTCTTCTTGGATCCTGACTCTGTCATCCAACCCCATAGCTATTTCTACTTGCTTAATATCATTTTCAAATATGATTAGTACACCCTCTTTGGCTTTATCAAATTTGTTGATAAAAATATCCAAGAGCACGGGTCTAAACACATATTTTCCCAAGACACGCACTCCTCTAGAAACTTCCTCCCAAGACTGAATTCTAATGAATGCTCTTTGGCTTCCTGTCTTTACTGAGTTGGGGCAGATAGGTGGTACAATGGATGGAGGATTGGGTCTGGATCCAGGAAGAATCATCTTCCTGAGTTCCTATCTGGCCTCAGACACTTGTTGGCTGTGTGATCCTGGCCAAGTCACTTATCCCTGTTAGCCTTAGCTTCCTCATCTATAAAATGGGTTGGAGAAAGAAATGGTAGATCATTTTAGTATCTATGCCAGGAAAATCCCAATGTGACCCCAATGGGGTCACAAAGAGTCATCAAGTTTATTATTATTTTTCCTTAAAAATCCTTACTTTCTGTCTTAGAATTAATACTTATAATATTATTATAATTATAGTAAGTATAATTA
>NW_025372996.1:0-4943 GCF_016433145.1 Gracilinanus agilis
TATATGTATATATATATATATAAAACCACAGCTTTTATAGGGCAAAATTTGCACTTTTTAAATTATGGACTTGTTTTTTCTAATATCAACTTTGGCATTATCTTGGAAAGCTTAAATTATATAGTTTGCTTAGGAATTTATTTCCAAGGTTATATCACTCAATGCATGAAAAGGCATTTATTGAATACCTCTTATATGCCCAGAATTATGCTAGTTGTATAATGTGAATGTCTCCTGGTCCAGTTTCCAGGCACTAGTTTTACCTTCTAATTAGAAAAAATAGACTAGAACATTTAAAATATGTTCTAAATACTGTGATGTGTGCAGTCCATTTTCCTTGTGGGCATTTTAATTTCATTCTCATTCAATTGTTTTCTTGGCAACAAATAAAATAATTCATCTGTATATTTACCATGTATATTCTTCTTGTTGCGTTTTAAAATATGCCCTCTTGTTTTATTCCCTATCGTACAGCACACAACTGGAAAAGTCTTTGAAAGTGAAGTGAGGTACCAGTGTAACCCAGGATACAAGATGGTGGGAAGTCCTTCATTTGTCTGCCAGGCCAATCGCCAGTGGCATAGTGAATCTCCTCCAGCCTGCATTCCCCTCAGCTGTGGGAAACCTCCATCTCTTCAGAATGGCTATATCAAAGGAGAAATCTTTGAGGTGGGATCTAAGGTTCAGTTTTTCTGCAATGAGGGTTATGACCTTGTGGGAGATGCTTCTTGGACATGCCAGAAGTCAGGGAAGTGGAACAGAAAGCCAAATCAAAAGTGTGTGCCAGCCAAGTGCCCAGACCCACCCCTGCTGGAAAATCAACTTGTAATAAAGGAATTGGTGCATGAAGTTGGTTTGGTACAATTTTCCTGTAAGGAGGGTTATGTCCTCCAAGGACCTTCCATCCTGAAGTGCTTGGTATCACAACGGTGGAATGGCTCTTTTCCTTTCTGTAAGATGGTACTTTGCCTCCCACCTCCACTCATTTCCTTTGGTGTCCCTGATTCTTCCCCTGCTCTTCATTTTGGAACTGTTATCAAATACTCCTGTGTAGATGGGTTTTTTATGAGAGGAGATTCCACTACCTCTTGCCAAGCTGATGGCACATGGAGTTCACCACTGCCTGAATGCATCCCCGTCGAATGCCCTCAGCCTGAAGAAATTCCCAATGGCATCATAGACGTGCAAGGTCTTGCCTACCTCAGCACAGCCTTGTACACATGTAAACCTGGCTTTGAATTGATGGGAAATATGACTATCCTTTGTGGAGAAGATGGACACTGGCTTGGAGGAAAACCAACTTGCAAACCCATTGAGTGTCCAAAACCCAGTGAAATCCTAAATGGCAAACTTTTTTACACAAACCTCCATTATGGACAAACCATCTCCTACTCGTGTGATAGGGGTTTTAGCCTTGAAGGACCAAAAACTCTGACTTGTTTAGAGACAGGGGATTGGGATGTGACTGTTCCATCTTGTAGTGCCATTTACTGTGAGCCCCCACAACCTATTGAAAATGGCTTTGTGGAAGGAGCAGATTACAGCTATGGTGCCATGATTATCTACAGTTGTTTCCCAGGATTCCAGTTGACGGGTCATGCCATGCAAACCTGCGATGAGACAGGGTGGTCCAGCTTTATACCAACGTGCCTTCCCATAGACTGTGGTCTTCCTCCCCATATTGATTTTGGAGACTATGTGAAAGTCAAAGGTCAAGAAGGATATTTTGATCAAGAAGATGATGCTATGGAAGTCCCATACCTGACTCCTGAACCTCCTCATTCACTTAGTCCAATGGAGAGTACCTGGAAAAACATGAAAGGCCCTACAGTTATGCACATACCTAACTTTTTCTATGGTACTCTAGTTTTATATAGCTGTAACCCTGGACATGAGCTTTTGGGTAATCCTATGCTGATTTGCCAGGAGGATGGGACTTGGAATGGCAGTGCCCCTGCCTGCATATCAATAGAATGTGACTTGCCTAGCCAGCCACAGAATGGCTTTTTGCATTTTACTGAAAATACAATGGGCAGCGTAGTCCACTACAGCTGTAACCCAGGGCATGTGCTGGTGGGCTCTAGCAGAAGACTTTGTTTATCAAATAGACAATGGAGTGATAATGCCCCACACTGTGAAGTAATTTCATGCAATAAACCAAACCAACTAATGAATGGATCTATTCAAGGAGGAAATTACACATACCTGAGTGTGCTGCATTATTCTTGCAACCCTGGGTATGAACTGAACGGCTCCAACAGAAGAACGTGTCAGGAAGACAGTCAGTGGGATGGGAATGAACCAATTTGTGTCCCCGTGGCCTGTGGTGCACCCCCAATCTCAGAGAATAGTCAGGTGAGTGGGAATGAGTACACATTCCAAAAGGAGATTGTGTATACTTGCAATGAAGGATTCCTGCTTAAAGGATCTAGTAGCAGAGTTTGCCTGGCCAATGGGAGCTGGAGTGGCGTCACTCCAGTCTGTGTGGCTGTCAAGTGTCCGGTACCACCACAGATTGTCAATGGGGAAGTGAGTGAACTGGAACACAGCTTTGGGAAGGAAATCGATTTCCACTGTCATGAAGGCTATGTATTGCATGGTGCCACAAAACTAACCTGCCAGATGGATGGCACCTGGAATGGAGAGGCACCTCTCTGCAAACCAGTCAACTGTGGCCCTCCGGAAGATCTCTCTCATGGATTCCTAAATGGTTCCTCCTTTTCTTATGGAGACTACATAGAGTATGTGTGCTTTCCTGGTTATGAGCTCCTTGGCCCTCCTTTGAGACAATGTCTCTCCAGTGGCTCCTGGAGTGGTAGTCCCCCTTCTTGCCTGCCCTGTGAGTGTCCTATGCCCGTGATTCAAAATGGCCTCGTTGTTGGGGAAGATTTCAGTTGTGGAAAAGTTGCGCAGTTTCAATGCCTTGAAGGCTTCAAGCTTCTGGGGTCTTCTGAAATTACTTGTGAAGCAGCTGGACAGTGGAGTGCGGGCTTTCCGCTCTGTGGACGCAATTCTTGTGGTCCCCCACCAACAATTTTGAATGCATTCATCAATGGGAGCAGTTCCCTGGAGGAGAATGCAATAACCTACAGCTGTATGACTGGCTATGTCATGCAGGACAGGTCTGACCTGATTTGTACAGAGAAAGGGACATGGAGCGAGCCCTATCCAAGCTGTGAGCCTCTCTCCTGTGGACCACCACCTGCTGTAGCTAATGCGGTAGCAACTGGAGAGGCACATACTTATGGAAGTAAAGTACATCACAGGTAAGGTAACAACTATAAAGCGGGGTTTTCTTAACCTTTGTCATGTCCTAGGCCCTTTTAATAATATAATGAAGACGATAGATCCCTTCTCCAGATAATGTCTTTAAAATGCAGATGATAAAATATATTTTTACAAAGGAAACTAGCCAAATTGAAATATAGCTATCAAAAAAAAATTAAGCCACAAACCCCCAGATTGAGAACCCCTGCTCTAAAGTCTCTAGGAGGCATAGGCAAGAAATTTTAAAAGTGAAAATAAATGGCATTGGGGGCAGCTGGATAGCTCAGGGGATTGAGAGCCAAACCTAGAGACAGGATATCCTAGGTTCAAATCTGGCTTCAGATACTTAGCTGTGTGATCTTGGTTAAGTCACTTAACCCCCATTGCCTGATCCTTAGTGTTCTATTGCCTTGGAACCAATAGACAGCATTGATTCTAAGTTGAAGGAAGGGTTTAAGAAAAAAAAAAAAAAGAAAAGAAAACAAATGTCAGGTTTTAAAAAGTACCTATTGTGGGGCATCTGGGTAGCTCAGTGGATTGAGAGTCAGGCCTAGAGATGGGAGGTCCTACGTTCAAATCTGGCTTCAGACACTTCCCAGCTATGTGACCCTGGGCAAGTCACTTGACCCCCATTGCCCACCCTTGCCACTCTTCCACCAAGGAGCCAATACACAGAAGTTAAGGGTTTAAAAAAAGTAACTATTGTAAAATGAGTATGTTACCAATAAAGTCATCAAACATTTGTTAAGTGCCTACTCTGTGTGAGGCACTGGACTGAGGACTGGGGGCTAAGGACAAAGAAAAGTAAAATATACCCTCTAAGGCTTGGCCTTATGAACTTTAGATTTTTTAGAATATTAGCGCACATTTTTATAATGATATACAAAGCATTTATCTCACACCAACTCTGAAGTAAGTGGATTAGGAATATGGACTAGACTTCTGATTTCATTGGATTAGGGAATGCCTAGGTGAGAAAACTCCCTCTATCAATGCAATTTAGCAACTTCTCATCTTAGGAAGTTGCCTAGAGCACTTAACAAAAAGTTTCAGAGGCAGGATTTGAATCCAAGTTTTAGTGGTTTCAAGGGCAGCCCTTTTTCTCTATCCATTGCACTAGAGTACTATTGTACATTGGATAGTACCCCATTTTATATGTTCTAACATCTGTCCAAGGTCATTGAGAGGGTCTGGAGTAAAACTCAGATCCTCCATATTCCAAGCCCACCATATTTTCCACCCTAAACCTGACCCATGCTTGACTTCGTTCTACCCAGAATTGCTAAATCGCCATTATTTTGTTTGGAATTCCATCCATTCATGATTGTTTTTTTTTAACCTTTCATCTCATAATCAATACTGTGTATTGGCTCCAAGGCAGAAGAGCAAGTCTAGGCAATGAGGGTTAAGTGACTTGCCCAGGGTCATATAAATAGGAAGTGTTTGAGACCAGATTTGATCCCAGGACCTCTCATCTCTAGACCTAGCTCTCAATGTATTGAACTGCTTGCCTGCACTCCTCCCCATTGGTTATTTTAAAGATGTAATATCTAATCATCATCATAATTTATTGATTAGAAGATCAAGTTTTCATGAACAGAGGACCTCCAAGGTGGGCTTTAAAAGAAGGTAAGAATTTTAGCAAGTGAAGGTATATATATATATATATTTTTATA
>NW_025372997.1:0-4796 GCF_016433145.1 Gracilinanus agilis
GTCCCCCCTCCTCCCCCTCTCTTCACAAATATATTTCTTTTTAATATTGTTTCTTTTAATAACTTTTCTTTAAGGTTTTTTCCCCCCTACCAGACTGAAAGATTCATCAGGGCAGAGAACACTTAAACTTTGTATCTCCTCCTAGCTCCATAATCCCCACACAATAGGAATCTGATAAACATCTGTTTAATTAAATAGTTCCTTCCCCCTTCCCATTACATATGGGAAAAAATCCAAGTTAAGATTTGGAGGAAAAAATAAGGTATTTACATATGACTTTAAAGGGCAAGAGGACTAAAATATCTTTTTAATCAGTCTACAATCAGGTAAACCTAATAGACTTTGGCTGCTTACTTCTTCTGCAGTTAGGTTTAGGCTTATGTTAAAACCAGAAGTTTTTAACTTGGGTCCAAAGATAACCACAATTAGTTTTCAGGGGGACCTTAAATTTTTAAAAAAAGTTTTAAGAACCATATTTTGGCATGACTGGTTTCCTTTGTAATCCTATGTATTTTACTTTACATGTTAAAAAAAGATCCCAGGATTCTGAGAAGCCTTCCATACACTTCACCAGGCTACTAAAGGAGTCTATTATCTAAAAGAGGTGGAGAATCATCTTTGCTCTAGATAGAAAACAATATTCCCTGGGACAAATTTTTCATTCTAGGTAGTTCCCAAGCTGTTGGTTTCAACAACACAGACAGAGGGCACTTCCCAAACACTGAGAAAAATAAGCATGTGGTGTCCATACCATCCATTTTCACAGTTACAAAGATGGGCTTGGATTTGATCTCTGTCTCCCGCTGCCAAGACCCTGTGGCTGACTTGACCCATGGTATCACAACACAGAAGTAGTTCCCAAAATCTTGGTCCTCAGAACCATGAACTTGTAGCAGGAACTCCATCACACTGATCTTCTCTAAGCTGAGATCACTCTTCCAGGTTCTCCTGGCCTTGTTCACAACACCTTTCCGATCCAATGAAGACAGAAGGACAGCAGGTTTGTCCAAGGCAAAGGAATGGACAGCAAACCAAGATACATCAAAGGACATGTCATCTAGGGTAGAAAAATCAAATGAAAAAGAGTAATCAATACACTATTCAGATCAGAGCCTCTGTACTCAAACCTGGAAAAAACAGAGGAAGAAAATTACTATTACAGAAATGCACAAAACAAAAAATTAGTCTCTGGGCAAATCACTTTCTAAATACTCCAGTAAATACTGAACCCTAAAAACAAAGGAAATTTGATGGCATGACAAAGGAATCAGAAAGACCCAAATTCAAATTCTCAGATACTTATTAGCTGTGTGACCCTGGAAAAGTCACTTAATCTTGCTCAGTTTCCTTGTCCATAAAAGAGGCATAATAGTATCATCTAATTGGGAGGATCAAATAGGATGATACATATACTTTGTAAACTTGGCAGCATCATATATATCTTAGACATTATGTGTTAAAAGACCACTACTGACTCATATTTCTTTTTAATTGGGAAGGAATACAAAGTCCCTTTCCAGTGACAAGAAGGGAGGAAAAAGAGAGAGGACCCACTGCACAGTTCTGAATGTCAAATTTCTTTAAGTTTGGGGAGTAGCATTGTTCTCAAAGTCAAAACAAGTACCTCTGACACATTTGGCTAAAAACCACAGCTATATACACATCGATTTCAATGATATAAAATATTTGCTTGATCACTGGCAAAGATAGGTAGAGAATACTGAGAAATAAGAACAGTTCCAAACTGCGCAACTGACAGGATACCCTAAGGGAATATGGCGGTATTATTTTGTACATCACACAGTTTAGAATTCAAAAGCCATGTGTTCCTTTTTTCTTCTGGAAAAGTGCTTAAATTTATAAGATTTAATAATAATTATTTAAAAGTCAGACCAAGGAAATTGGGGATGGTCAAAAAGCCCCAGAGAGTAATGTTGCTGAATTTTAAAGTACTTTGTAAAATTAAAGTTCTAATAGAAGCAAATAAATTTTAGCATGGGCCTATGAGAAATAAAATTTGGGGGACAAGTAATAATTCTTAGACATTTTGAAAATAAAGCCAACTCAATCCTCTTCGGTTAAAGGTGTGTCTACCATCAAGGGCACGGCAACTCTAAAACAATAGCCACAACGAGAAAGCTGGGGACACAGCTGGTAGTTTCAGGAAGGGTTCTGGCTAGGCCAATGGATTTTTAAAAGTACCTCGCAAAGCCATTTAATTTAAATATCTAATTTTCTAAACAATAAAAATGAATACATCTATTATTAATTTAGCAAAATACACTAAGGACAACAGAAAGGGCAATGTAGCAATGTTGATGTTTTTAAGATCTTAAGTATTAAATGAATGCAGGGGTAACACTAAAAACAGCCTTTTCTATTATGAAATACAACTTACACTGAGATAGAGTCCTGATCTCAGAGTCAAAATGACCTGAGTTTGAATCCTACCCCAGACACTACCTATATGTGATGCCGGGCAAATCCCTTATGCTTTCTCAATCTTAGTTTTCTCATCTGTAAAACGGGGATAATAGCAACATGATAACAGAGTTTTGAGAATTAAGTGATAACATAATGTTAGTTATTATTATTACTGAAAAATAACATCCTCCACCATGACATGAAACATTATTACTGAGGTAAGGAGGGGCAGCACATTTTTTCTTTATTTCCATTGCTAAGGAGGTTTGGCACTAGCCTTTTCTATACCATAGCATCACATTAAAAAAAAAATCCCCTAAAAGCCCATAGGATGGTTGGATGAAACCTAATGACAATTTGTTTTTAATTAGTCAGACTCTTCCACCCACACACAGACCAAAAGGGCAAAGTTCCACAGGCTGTGGCCTGCAAGATAACAGGCAGCCAGAGCTGGCTGCAATTATGCTAGAGAATAAAGCTTTTAATGCAAAGAACAGTTGATTCATTCATGGGCTCATAGACTCTCTGGGTTCGAAGGACCACAGAGGTCATCTACTCTATCCTTCACCTGAGCATTCCTCTTTGTTATTCCCAAGATGAGGCTCAATGACTTCAAAATACACATAGGAAGAGTACTGAAAATCTTGAGCTTGACACATTCCATATATGGGCTTTGCAGGCAAAACCAACATTGTCTTTTTGCTTAAAGGATTTCTCTTCCTTTCTTCAATGATAAGGATACTAATGTGGAACCCAGCATGGAATACCATTCTGGATCTCCAACACACATAACCATTAGTCCAAAGGGTAACTGTTGCCAGGGGATGGAAAGGAAAAAGATATGGGGGCAGAGAGCCCAAGAGGGAGCCTAAATGAGATTAGATAATAACAACTCACATCTCTGTAGTGTTCTAAAGTTTATAAAGCAGAGTTCACACATTTTAAGAGTTCTGACTTGGGGGAAAAAATCAATTCCCATTGATTTATGAGTCCAACGATCCATATCACACATCATTTCTACCCATAAATGTTCTATCTGGACACAGATTAACCTGACTCAAGACACGGGCACCCCTTAAGCACCAACTGTTCTAAGCACTGTGCTAAGAGGGGTTGGGGAAATGAAGACTTGAGTGGCTCAATGGTTCCTACTCATAATACAAAAATGTTACCTCACTTTTGCTCTTTAAAATGTCTTAATCTTTTGGAAATTGGAAGTGCTTTGAGAAGAAAATTAAGAAGGAAAAAACTACAAAGAGGACAAAGGGGAATCCTAATCTGAACCAGAAGGTTGGATTGCCAAAGAATGTCACAGAGAAGGATGGGAAGAGAAAGGCTCACTTAACCTCTGGAACTCAGTAATACACATTCATAGCCTCCAATACTTTCTATAGAAGTAGGGGCTAGATTAGCTCAGGAAAATCTTGTGCTTCATGTACGATGATGTGGATGATGGTTGCCATCAGGAGAATTAGTCTTGGCAATTCTGCTTTCCCAAGAGATCTCCCATTCATCTCCTTCTTTCTACTTATGCCATCACCAGACTAGTTCAGGCCCTCATTATCTTTCATCTTGACTATCAGGAAGCAAGATCTTCCAAACTCCAGTTTCTTCCATCCCCAATCCACTTCCACAAAGGTGACAAAAGAAACTTTCAAAAGTACAGATCAGACCATATCACTCTTGCCCAAGAAACCTCAGTGATTTCCTATTACCTACAGGTTAAAGTACAAATTCCTCTGCTTGGCATTTATAGCTCTTCACAACTGAGCTCCAACTGACCTTTCCAAGCCTTTGTCACATTATTCTCCTCCATATCCTCTACATTCCGTCAAAAAGGGACAACTTGCCAGACTCGCAAATTAGAATCCCCTACCTCCATTTTTGCATAAGCTGTTCTCCATTCCTGGAATTAGAACTCCTAGTTTCCTTCACAATTCAGCTAATGTGCCATCTCCTATTAGAGGTTTACCTTCACCTACCACCTTAACCTTTAACCCTGAAGCTAATGTTGCTCCCAGCACTCTACCTATTACTTTGTATTATACATATATATGTATATAAATATATATACATATAAATGTATGTATATATACAATGTGTGTTTATTTTGTATATACTATATGTATATTTATTTTGATTATACTATTTGTGCTTATTTTTTATATACTATGTACATATTATTTTGAATATAATGTGTATATTTATTCTGCATATGCTGTTTTTATATATACTTTATGTTTATTTTTATATATTATGTGTGCATTTATTTTGAATATACTATGTTAGATTATTTTATACATACTATGTTTATTTTATATATGTTAGATGTGTCTATTTTGTACATGTGTTAATTGTATACACCCTATGTG
>NW_025372998.1:0-2443 GCF_016433145.1 Gracilinanus agilis
AAAGGAAGGGAAGGGAAGGGAAGGGAAGGGAAGGGAAGGGAAGGGAAGGGAAGGGAAGGGAAGGGAAGGGAAGGGAAAAGAAAAACAGGAAATAAGCATTTATTTAGTACGAATGGGTAGGTGCCAGGTTTTGTGCTAAGCATTTTACAAATATCATCTAATTAAAACCTCGTATGTCTGGAAATTTGATGCTATTATTATCTCCATTTTATAATTGAGGAAACTAAAGTAGATAGAGATTAAATGGGTCATAGTAAGTGTTGGACAAGATTTTAACTCAGATTTTCCTTGTTCTAGGACATTTAGCACATTTTAAGTGAGGCACTCTGGAAGGAGTGGAAAGAGTAACAAACTTAAAGAGACCTGTGTTCAAGTCTTGTGAGAGCATCAATATTTCATAGAACCTGTCTGAGTCTGAGTCCAAGTTTCCTCTTTTGTAAAATAAGGGCATTTGGGTGGGGGGGAATAATAGGGGTGTTAAAGTAGATAATCTGTCTGGTCCCTTCCAGCTTTAAATAAATAATCAATAAAAATCCTGGTTTTCACTTCATTCTGTGTAATGGAGAGCTCATTGCTTATAAAGTATATAATATAAAGTAAGTATGGTCCTAGTTTGCCTGGCACCTTCCCCTCTCCCACCATGACAGCTTTGTGAGATGTGCAATATTTCAACCTTTTTTTTCTATATCCACTCTCTCATTGAAAATTAGAAAGAAATTGCCTCCTGCTTTCCATCATTCCTGTCATTTGAAAGAAGAAGGAACATGTTTTTGACAGAAACAAATGAAGCATTCTATGTAATAACTTGTATGACTATTAAAGAGTGGGGGGTGGGGGAGAAATTTCTCCATATGGCAAAGACTAACTAAACAGTTCATGGAAAGCTGCCTTCCTATTAAGCCTTGTCATTTCCATTGTTTTTAATAACTTGCAGACAATCAAGCTGCACCTGGACCTACTCTCCTATGTGGACATAGCAGTTTCCAAATTTTGATGAAATAGTAGGACCCTTTTTCATCAGGGGAGGCCAAATTCCAAAGCAGGCAACATTTTAAAACTTTTTAAGCATTCTTTTTTTCCAGGAAAATCCTGGGGAAATCAATTATGGGATAGAATGAGATTTCAAGAGGAATGAAATTTAAAAATTACGAGATACCAGTTATGAGAATTTTTTGGATTTTAAAATCTACATATATCAAAATTAAACATATCTTCCATTTTTTGTGTTCTTTGTTTTGTCCCGAGTCTGCAGAATCAAATCTCTCAACAGGCAAAACGAGCAGGAGAGAGCTCTGGCAAGAATGATGTTTGGAACTTCTCTTTTGGAGGTGGAGAAAGGAGTGAATGAGGAATGGTTTCTACATAACCTAACCACAGTATGTATTTATTTGCTTGTTATATATGATACAACTGACTATAATCTTATGAACACAAAATTATAGAATCATGGGGTTTCAGAGTCAAAGGAGATCTCAAAATGGGACAATGCATTTCTTTAATAAGAATCTACTTCAATTTTAATACAATCCCCTCCTCAACATTTTATCTTATTGTTATTGTTAATTAAGTTGTTATTATCAACAGGTAACTATAAGAAGTTTACATAGAGAGAACAGTGACAAACTGTATAGGATGAAATGTCAAGACATTTATATACATATATATATATATGTGTGTGTGTGTGTGTGCACGCATATGTATGTATGTATGTGTAAATATATACAAAACTAGAGGGGAAAATGAAGACAATATTAAGAAAATTGAGAAAACAAGCAAAATGGAGTAAATTTATATTCCACAAAGAAGCTCATGGGGTGAACAAGGAAGAATAGCAATACACTGGAAGGGGAAAGAAGTTGGAGAGAGGAAATATTTAATACTTAAATGCATTGAAATCAACTTAAGGAGGGAAGAACAATCAGATCCTTTGGGGCAAAGAATTCATTCACACCCTATAGAGAAGAAGAAGGGTAACAAAAGGACTGGTGGGGAGGGAAGCAACATTAGGAAGGGAGGGGTGTAGCTTAAAAAGACCCTAAAGAAGAATAAGAGGGGAATAAGAAGGGAGAGGGGAGAAAAGGAAGTACAGTAAGGGAGAGGATTAGGGGAACTGATTAAAAACAAAACACTGGTATAGAAGGAAATAGTGAAAGAAGAAAGGGCAGGACAAGGAGAGAGAATCAAAATGTCTGGGAATACACAGTTGATAGTAATAATGCCAAATGCGAATGGGGCAAACTCGAGCATAAAACAGAAGCAAACAGCAGAGTGAATTAGAAACCAAAATCCTACCATGTGTTGTCTACAATAAAAACACATGAGACTGGCAGATATACATAGAATAAAAATGAAAGGATGGAGCAAAATCTACTGGGTTTCAACTGAAAAAAAGAAGACAGGTGTTGCAATCATGACTCCTGACAGAGCCAAAGTAAAAATAGAT
>NW_025372999.1:0-2854 GCF_016433145.1 Gracilinanus agilis
TACTGAAGGTAAGTAATAACTTCCTTTCTCCCTTTCTCAGCTGGATGAGTATTCAACCTGCCTCAGACTTTTCTTGCCCTTCTCTAGGGCAGAAGACATTTCTTAACAATCCAGAAGATTGTGTCTTCACTGAAATCTTTCTTACAGGGGGCAGCTGGGTAGCTCAGTGGATTGAGAGCCAGACCTAAAGACAGGAGGTCCTAGGTCCAAACCTGGCCTCGGAACGTCCTAGCTGTGTGACCCTGGGCAAGTCACTTGACCCCTATTGCCTAGCCCTGTACCAAAATAATATTAATATAGAAGGAGATATATAAAAGATATTAGGGTTGAAAAAATGTTTTAAAAAATCAATAAATATTTCTTACACCACGATTAATAGCAACTTAATTCTCATGTCTTGGGCTGTTCATTTTTACTTCATGCCCATAGTTTCTATTCACTTCTCAGGAGGGGCAGAGGTTCAGGAGACAAGAGAAGATGACAGAAAACCACTGATGCTGCTTCCCAAGGCAACACCCTATCACTCTGTTCTGAGTTGAAAGAGTGCATAAGGTGGACCTTTTTCTTGTTGTCCACTTTCTGCTTTTGTTATGACTGAGCCACAGGTCCATCCTTCTCTTCTGGCATTGATGCTAGTGTGGCTACTGTCACCAACATTGCAGACCAGATGGCATCTAGAAACTGCTGGGCACCATCAAGTGATTTTCAGGAACACAGAACCACTGTCAGCCCTATGGAGAAGGAGAAAGCTTTATGGCCATTCTTCTGGGTGTTCTCACCTCCATTCCTGATCTTTGGAGATAGCTAGCTTGTGCAGGGCATACCCCAAAACTTAATGTATTAGGACATTAAATTAGCTTACGAGACCCACCTGAGAGAGATTCTAGTCTCCTTTAATGACAGAATGGCCATAGGCATAAGCCCTGAATCCCAGAATCCATTCTTGACCCCTTGTCAGCTCATCAAAAAACTCTACTTAAGTTTGTTCAATTCTCATCACAATGTTCAATATAGGGGCTGTTATCTATATTTTACAGATGAGGAAACTGAGGAAATTTCATTATTTATCCCAGCTACTAAGAGTGGGAGACAGGATTTGAACATAGTTTCATTAATGTAGATTGATGAAGTGCCACTGTGAGCATGATTCTCTAATTTGTGCTTGATGAGGTCCAAAGTTTAGACAAAACAAAATCTTGGGGCAGCTAGTTAGCACCATGGATAGAGCAGGAGGCCTGGAGTCAAGATCACCTGGGTTCATATAGGGCCTCTCATACTTCCTTGCTGGGTGAGCCTGGCCAAATAACTTGACCCCAATTCCCTAGACCTTGCCTCTTTTCTGTTTTAGAATTGATACCCCAAAATACTGAAAAAAAAAAAAGAATCGGTACTAAGAAGACACGGGTTAAATAAATCATTGTGTCCCCAGAAATTAGTGTGAGATGAGAGTACAGGGCCTGTTATAAAGATATTGAAAAGTTGATAATGAAAGTCTGTGGCAGCAGCTTGGATGTGGGGGTGACAGATGAGTGAAGACTCCAAGATGACCCTTGGTTTGTGAGTCTGACAGAGTCAGAGGTTGGTATTTGCCTGTGCAATGACAGGAAATTGAGGAGAGGAGGATTGTTGAGGGTAAAAAGTAATGTGTTTAGTTGAGGGTGTGTTGAATTGTAGATAGCCTATCTATTAATATACGGAAATATACTTCATGTCAGGGTATCATAGTATCAATGATACTATCAGCTTACATTTATAGGACACTTTATGCTTTGCCAAGTGCTTTGCAAATATCTCATTTTTAGCATCACAACAATCTAGGGAGGAAGGTGCTACTGAAATGAGAAAATGGAGGCAGATAGAACTTAAAAGACTTGTCCAGGGTCAAGATTCATAGGCATGAGTGGATACCTTGAAATAAGTTATGCAACATTTTTGGGGCTTACATTTTTTTCCTACTATTTAAATTTTTTCCAGTGATATAAACAATATTTTTTTTTGCAATCACTGTTTTAAATTCTGAGTTACAAATTCTCTTTCCTTTGTTCTTCTCCCCCACTCCTTGAAACAGCAAGCAGCTTGATTATACATATATAGTCATGCAATATATCTTAGTGTTGTTGCAAAAGAAAGATATATAGGATGATTAGCTACAGATGTTCCATCTATGTGAGGACCGATGAGTGTGCTTATTTCTTTTCCTAAAGGGATTTTAGGAATTCTCCTCAATCTGGGAATACACATAAGTTCCCCCAGGAACACTAGAGACTTCTTTGTCTCAGAGAATCAGCACCTTTGACTTTCCCAGTGTGAGACAGCAGTTGGGTCCTTCTACTCTGCTAGGGCCCTCTCCTTGCCTGGATGCTATTGCCATGCCTGGGGAGCAGAGGATGAGTATTGCCACTTCATCTTCTACCACAATGGGAAACCTGCATCCTAAGGAGGACAGCAGCCTCTGGCTTGTGCTGAAGGCTTCTTCCTTACTCCTGGCCCAGAGCCCAGCCCAGGTGGCCCCTCTCCTCCCAGGCTCAGGGCTGAGTCACATTCAGTGGCCAGTCCTCAAGGCTCAAGGTCCAAGCTGGTTTCACATGACTTCTCAGACTCTGAGGACACTCCAGTTGGACAAGTTATTACTTCTATTGGGGGTTCCAGCAGAGACTTACCTGGGGACACTACCTTAGCCCATAGCTTAAGTATTCTAGTGACCAGTCCTGCAGACGAATCTGCCCTGCACCCCAAGAGCTAGTTCCTGTAGCTGAAGCCTCCTCACATTGTGCTTCTGTGGTTGGTGCTGATCAAAGTCCAATTGTCCCATGGCTTTCTACCCCAGCTGAAGCCATGAGTGTGCTAAGCACAA
>NW_025373000.1:0-1332 GCF_016433145.1 Gracilinanus agilis
CCCTCTCTCTCTCTCTCTCTCTCTCTCTCTCTCTCTCTCTCTCTCTCTCTCTCTCTCTCTCTTTCTCTTACCTTCTATCTTAGAATTGATACTATCGTTTCTAAGAAAGAAGATCAGTAAGGGCTAGGCAATAGGGATTAAGTGACTTGCCCAGACCCACAAAGCTAGGAATTGTCTGAGGCCAGATTTGAACCTGGGTCCTCCCCACTCCAGTCCTGGCTCTCTATCCAATCAGCTACCTAGCTACCCTTTTGCCTCTCTTTTGCCATATGTGACCAACCACCCTGCTTATCTGGCCATATACATCCTCAGCAATGGATTTCATGCTAGTTCTCCTGTTTAGTAACATTGTTATTTCAGTCTTCTTGGACATTCTGGGTCCCTTGGCATTTATGTCCTGGTGTTTCAAATGGCAGTGACAGGAAGATACCAGAGAAGAAGGAGGAGCATATTGAGCTAAAATCAATCAACAATCATTTATTTAGCACCTGCTATATAACTACTAATTACTATGCTAGGTGGAGGGATTCTTTTGTTCCATTATTTCAGTTGTGTATGACTCTTCATGACCGTATTTGGGATTTTCTTGGCCAAAACACTAGAGTGGTTTGCCATTTGATTCTCTAGCTCATTTTACAGATGAGGAAACTGAGGCAAACAGGGTTAAGTGACTTGCCTAGGGTCACCCTGCTAGTAAATGTTTGAGGCCAAATTTGAACTCAGGAAGGTGAGTTTTCCTAACGTTAGGCCTAGCACTTTCTGCACCCTGTGCCATCTAGCTGCCCCAGGTGGGGAGATGCAAAGACAAAGAAGAAAATGTGGATTCCTACTCTCAAGAAGCTTATATTCTCTCCATCATCTACACACAGTAATTTAATCATTGTTGCTCTCCACATAGACTCTTTATCCAAAGAATACTCTTGGAGTTAGACATCAGTATGTTTTTCCTCCTTTAAAAACAAACACAACATAGCCTTTTATGAAAACAGCTGAACCAAAATCAGCCTTTACAACAACATCTGTATTTATAGACAGTGTTCTGCAGCAACTTTTAAAAGATACAAAATCATGAATTTTTTCTCCCTCTCAGCTCATCTGACCCTAATCTTCTATCTACTTGGACTTCCTTTCTACCTTACACTGCTTATCTAACAACGGAGTCCAAACCCTTCCCAGCTTGGCTGGGCGTCAAAGTGCCTTGGGGCTGCTTCCTTCTGTACAGCTGCATTCCCATTCTGCCAACCTTCGGTTTTTCCCAGTCTCCCCCTCTCACACCTACCTGGAGAAGAAAGGCCCCAGGGGAAGAGGGGGAGAGGGGAGAGGGAGAGGGAG
>NW_025373001.1:0-6112 GCF_016433145.1 Gracilinanus agilis
TTCCTTCCTTCCTTCCTTCCTTCCTTCCTTCCTTCCTCCCCTTCAGAGATCTTATGCTCCCTCTTCCAATAAGTCAACGAGTGAAAGATTGCTGCCATCTTGTTGGAGCAGGGGTGGTGGTTGTAGAGGAGATCATTTTTCAGACATAGCAGAGGGGTCGGCTAAATGCTGGATAAGGTCTCTTCCAGTTTTGAAATCCTGGAATTGTGCTATATTAGGAGAGGGGCAGCAACTTAAATGATGTAAGAGAGGTGATTTTTGACCCTTCATGGCTCTATTACTAGAAGCTATTCTACTGAAATCGTTTACACAGCACTTCATGTTTTTAGAGGGTTTCATAATGGCCTGCACTGGCTACTCCTATTCAGTGCTTAGGCTCAATTAATTTCATGCATTATGTTGTAGGAGAGAGAAAAAGAAAGAGACAGAGACACAGAGACACAGAGAGGCACACAGAGAGAGACAGAGACAGAGAGGGTGAGAAAAACTAAAGGAAACCCACAGAAATACATCCCGTTTCCTTCGGAGAGGACAGACAGGCAATATTCCCCCCAGTGCCAATTCTGTTGGCAAACAGTTGTCAGGGCTGCCTCTGTTCTTTACAAACATGTCCGTAGCTCGTAGGCTTCTTTCCCCACCAGAGACAGGTCCTTAACACTCTTGCCATTTCAAATGGAGAGAAACCACACCACCAAGTTCTGTGTAAGCAAAACGTTTTCACATTTCCCAAGTGTTCGGGCAGAGCAAAGAGCTTTGCTCACATTCAGTCTCCTTTAATGAGAGATGTGTTGTAATTATAAAATGCTTTAACCATTACTGAGGATTTGCCTGGCACAGGGGCCCCCCAGAATCATTACTCAGAGGCCATAAGTTTCCGTTGAGAGCCCCAGCTGTTGGTCCTCTTGTGCAGAGGTAGAGGGGCCTCCCTTGGACCTGGCCTGCAGAATTTCCTTTAAATAAGAGCCAAGAAAAATAAGATATTTATTCCCTAACCTTCTTGGGGAAGATGGCCATCTGATGACTGTCAATGGGAGTGCAATAGGCACATTATGGGTCAATGCATAGGCAGGAGATTGAATTTAGAGACACAAAGCCTCCTTCTCAACCCTGGCGCGCCAGTGTACTCTATTTTCTTAGGTTGGTCACTTTGCTGCTTAATCCTCAGTTTCCTCCTCTGTAAAAAGGACAGTGAAGACCAATGCTGAGGCCCCTCCTAGCTCCAGATCTCTGATCCTATAGCATCTGCCTCTGGTGTCCGTAGAGTTCAAGTTCTCTTCTGCTCTGGCAATGGAATTGAGAACGATGGTCCTGTTTGTCCTCTGTATAGCAAGTTGGGGCTGAATGAATTAATGAAAAAAACATCCCAGGCCCTGGGTAAGAGCTGAGTGAAAAAGTGAATGATAGGGAGCAGCCCAGGATGACTCGGAGGTTTCGAGCTGGAGGCCTGACAGGAAGGTGCCATCCACTTCCATAACAGGGAAGACAGGAAGAGAGAGGACAGCTTAAAGGGAAAGATAATGAGCTGGAGTTTGGACACATTGAGCTTAAGATGTTTACTGGGCATCATTTCAGGATGTCAGAAAGACCGAGATGATAGACTGGAGGTAATTGGAGAGGTTGGAGAAGGAGAGGCAGATTTGAGAATCATCAGTGCAGAGATGATAATTCAATCCAGGGGCACTGAAATCACGGAGGGAAATAGTGCCGTGAGAGAAGAAAATGGTGCCAGAACGGAATCTTGAGAGCTACCTGTGGTTAGAGGAGGATCCGGAAAAGGAGGCAGAGAAGGATATCCGGTCAGAAAGGTAGGAGGGAAATGGGCTGGGGGTGGGGGTGGGTGAAGAAAGATGTCCTGGACACCTAGAGAGAAGAGAGTATTCAGGAGAGAGTGATCAAAAGCAGGAAAGGCTGGAGAGAGGTCAAGAAGAATGTGGAAGGAGAAAGGGCCATGGAATGACCACTAAGATAATCGATAAATAGGACCTCTGAAAGGCAAAATGGAGAAAGTACATTATGGTTCTGTGAGGTGGAGAGTGCAAAGGCATGGAGATGGGAGATGAAATACCTTGTGTGAGGAAAAGAGTGAATATGGGACTGGCTAGATCCTAGAATATAGGAGAGGAAGGACCATCCAGCAAGACTGAAATGATTGGTTGGCACCAGCTTATACAGGGCTTTAAAAGCTAACTAAAGACATGGATGTTTTATCCTGGAGGCAATCAGGAATCTCGAGAGTCCAGGAACTGGAGGACCGACACGGTCAGCTGTGTGTTTCAGCCGTGTGTAACATGGACTGTAATGATGAGACCCACGAGGTATGGAGATCAATAAGGAGGCTCATGGAGGAATCGAAGTGACAGGCGAGGGGGGAGCTGTGCGAAGAGATAAAGGAATCAGACTCATGGCTTGACAAGGGACTCCACCTACGGAATGGGTGAGGGTCAGGAGTTAAAGCTAATTCCCAGGGTACAAGCCAGAGGGGGCAGGAGGCTCGAACTGGAAGGAGAAGAGGATTTTAGGGGAAAGAGTTCTAGCCAGATTGAGCTTGAGATGGCTCAGGGGCGTCCAGTTGGAAATGTCCAAGAGGTAATTGGCGACGTAGGGCTGAAGCTTGGGGAAAAGAAGATCTGGGAGTCCTCTGTGAAGAGATGATCATTCAACTCATGAAAGCTCATAAGAGAGGGTGCCAAGGGAGGGGGGCGGGGAAGAGGACCTAGAAAAGGAGCATGGAACGCACTCAGAGTCAGGGGGTGTGATATGAATGGGGATCAGGTTCCAGGAGGCAGAGAAGGAGCAGGCAGACAGGTAGAAGGAGAACCAGTGAGAGAAGAAAGCAGGTACTAAGAAGCCAAACATGACACAGGTGGAGAAAGATGGAGGCCAACACGGTGTCATCACCTCTGACAGCGGTGAAATCCCGGGTGATTTTGGAGTGAACAAATTCGGTCAGTTCATTGATTCAGTCAGAACTCAGATTGCAAAGTGTTGGTTGAGGAGTGAGGGAGAAGGGAGGAAGTGGAGATAGTGAGTAGAGGCAGCTTTTTTTGAGGAGGGTTTTTTTTTTTTTTCTGAGAGAGGGAGGAGATACCTAAAACTATAACCTGAGCAGATGGTAGTGAGGCTTTTGTTTTTTAATTTAAGGGAGCTGAGTGGGCTTGAGTAAGGCATTTTTAAAGCCAGTAGGAAAGGAATTAAGACAGGGAGAGGCTAAAGATTAGAGAGAGATGTTTGAAATTTGCTGGAGGAGACAAGAAGGGCCAGGATAAAAATGTACCTGGAGAAAGGGAGCGCTTGTCAAGGAAAGGAGTCCCCTCTTTGTCAAAGATGTGGAAAGAGGTGAGAAAAGGGGGGATGATGGAGTAGAATTTGGAGAGGAAAAGAAAAGGAGAAGAGAATAGGAAGCAAGTCTTAGAGCCAGGAAGACCTGGGCTCTAGTCCTGCCTTTGATATATGCTGTGTGTGTGGCAATGAGTAAGTGATTTCACCTCTTAGTGCCCCCAGGCAGCTCTCAACAACTCTAAACTGGTGAGTCTAGAAAAGGAACCGACCTACACTGGGAGAAGGAATTTTCTTACGGGAGGCTTCTGTTCCAGTAAAATCCCAGATCCAGGGCCTACGTTTATCATAAAAAAGATGACTTTCCCAATAGGGAAAGCTTTCCCTTCCTCCCTGCACTCACCAACTGACTTTCTTGTTGACCTCCTTCCTGCAGGAACCCACGCCTACTACCACAGCTCTCTGCAGGGCCCTGACAGGAGGCACTTACTTGAAAGCATCAATTTAAATGGCTCCATCGGTTTGCTGCTAAATCCTGAGGCTACAAAGCCAGGCAGGGAGGGAGCATTGATTAAGTCCCCCTGAGCTAGCCACTGTGATGCCGACCTCGTATTTATGAGGCATTAACGTATTCTTGTCTTCTCCTTCCGCAGAACATAAGCTCCTCGAGGACAAGAATGCTTTTGTTTCCTGTTGTCTCACCAGTTGGTCCATGATGGTCATCTCCAAATGGGATGTACCGGAGACCCTTCGCATCTTAGTCGCCTCTCTTGATAACTCTCTTGCTGACCAATATTCCTCCTCACCTGTGATGCTCAGATCTGAACACAAGCCTCCAGGCGTGGTCCAACCAGGGCAGAAATATTATCTGTATTATCCATGAGCATAAATATTCTCTCCTTGTAGTTTTACAACCACCCGGGGAAGTAGGTGCTCTTCTGATCCCATTTTATAGTTGAGCAAACAAAGGCAAAAACACAGGTCCTTCCCCTAACACGAACCCTAGAAGATACAGAAAGGTTACATTGGAAGTCATCTCAGAGGGAAGACACTAGCATCAAAGTGTTTTGATTTGTTTCGTTTGGTTTGATTGGTTTGTTTAAAAAAGACTTTTTTTCCCCCACAAAATAAGATTTAGCTGCAGAAAAAAGCACCATGTCCTTATTTCCTTCTGGGTCTGTAAGCCTAATGATCATCAGAGGAACATAAATGTCAGTCTGGAAGAGACCTGAGACGGGTCTCACTTCCTTATTATCAGAAGAGGAAACTGAGGCTCAAGTAGCTAAACAACTTGCTAGAAGTCATGAAGGCAACATGTGGCCAGGTTGGGATTTGAACCCTCCTCTCTGAGGTCTGGGCCACGGCTTTCCCACTGTACTGGGCTGCCTCCTGGCTGGGGTGGGTGGATGACATCAGTATTTTGTTTGTTTTCCCATGTTTCCTTCAATCATTCAGTCAACATCTGACGGCCAGATTATCCTGGGTTTGGTATATACTTCAAATAGCATTTTAAGGAATGTTTTCCTCAAATGATAATGCAGATTGATGGATTTTCCTGACATGGACCAGGACCTCAAAGGGAAGAGAATGGGCCCAGGACCCCAGTCCTCCTGCCCAGCAGCTCCAAGCCCACATTCATTCACTCGCATTTCTCTGATCACATATTTTAGCGTAATTTTCAATCAAAGTAGCAGCGCGTTTCCTGGTGAATATACACAAATGGAAGATGGGCAGCGGCCTAAAGAGAAGGCTTTTTACCCTCCTCGTGAACCACAATCTTTGTTTGACTTTTCACTCAATTTTATGTTTCTCTTTGAAAAGTTACTAAAACTTGTGATAACTAAAAAGCTTCCAGATGTCCCTGACTTTGTCCAAATTCTTCTCTTTTTGAATCTGTCTCTCCTGGAGGCCCCGGAATCACAGTGAGTGGAACAGGGAAGAGAGATAGACGGGAGGCCCCTTTGGGTGAGAGAACACTGGGGGGGGGGGAGGGGAAGGCGGGGTGCATATCTGAGACCTCCGTGTGCTAGTCTACCCCACCCCCATTCCATAGCAGGGAACTTGCATGGTCTGTCTTGAATCGGGGTGGAAGTTTGAGAGCCACATTTACTACCTCCAAGAATGTCCAAGAGAAACTGAACTCTGGCTACGGGCAAGACTGGCCAGCTTGTATTCACTCGTTCACTGAGGCACAGTTCTGGGAGGGGAAGGGCGCTAACACTTAGAATGTACCTACTGTGTGCCAACACTTTACCATGATTCTCTCATTTGGAACAAGAAAACCCCCCAAATCTCCTTGCCCTCAAGGGGCTTATGTTCTGTTGCAGGGGAAGCACAGGGAGAAGATGTACTGGTGGTCAATACAACTTGAATACAAGGTGGCTATAAATTCAGGTCTTGAGGGAACCCAACATTGATTGGAAGGAGGGAAGCGGGTTTGAATCAGAGAAGTTGTGTTAGAGGCAGCAGCAGGAAAGAAGCGTTAAGTGAGGAGAGAGGGTAGATTGTGGGCACAGGGTACAGCCAGCCTGGCAGACCAAATGGGAATGAGACAGAAAAAAGAGATGCTGTGTTGGACCAGGTAGCAGCTGCTGCAGCCTTTCATAAAGCATTTTAAGTTCTGCATTAACTCATTAGTTCTCATGTTTTTAGGAGGTTGAATGTCATTGTTATCCCCATGTTTCAGATGAGAAAATTGAGGCTAAAATTAGGTGGCTGAACCAAGGTCCTGCAACTGGTAAGTATGGAATGAAATCTCAAGTCTGCCCAACACTCTATGTGCTCTGCTGTGCTTCTTCATTTGGGCCAGATCAAAATGTCCACGAAGAAAAGGAAC
>NW_025373002.1:0-3508 GCF_016433145.1 Gracilinanus agilis
CATTAGCTCATGTTACTGGAGCTAGTTCCCCCAGCATGCCACATCCTCAGACCTCAGACATCTTCCTGGAAAGCCGGGCGGGGGTGTAAATTCAAGAGTCCGAGGGTCTTCCCGGTCCTCCCCCCGGCTGGACAGCCCCCTCCCGACCCAGCTCCTCCCCCTATATCCTCTGGGCAGGCTCAGCTCATTTCTGGGTGGGTGTGGCCAGGACCCCTCCCTCCCCCATCCCCATTGCAAGACAGATCACAGACAGGGACTGACTCTTTCCCTGCTGAGTGTTGGGGCACACACACCCCTCTCCCCAGCATAACTGAGGAAAAGAGGACCAGAGAGGGAGGACAGGTCACACAGCAAAGCGGGATTCTCTTCGAGAAACTGAAACCAAGAGCATTCTAGCGGCTCACCACCAAGGGTGGGCAAAGGTGGGGGCTGGGGAGGTCAAGGTGCACAGCTTCAACTCAGGTAATGGGTGTTCTGGTATATACTGGGGGGGGGGGGGGAGGGACGGATCTGAGGGTAAGCAGACACCAGCCTGGGGTCTAGATCTAGCCAGGACTCTCTCCAGTGCCCAGGATGGAACTCTACCCATCTTAGAGATCCCTCAAGGGCCCTCCCCCTAGGCTGCTCTCAGAAACAGGTAATGCCAGGTCAGGCAGGCGTGCCTGAGCAGGGAGGAGACTAGAGTAAAGGTGTGGGGAGGGGGAATGCCAAGAGCTTCCCAACTTCCTATCCAGAGCCACTACTAGGGCATTGGAGAAAGGCAGCATTGGATAGGAATCCCACAAATCCCAAAGCCCTCCGGAGAGTCCTATCCCACCCAGAGACAGCAGAGCTCAGGCCAGTGGGGTTCCTGGGATGGAACTGGAGGCTAAAGACAGAGGAAGACCTGGAAATGGGCTGGGGGAAGGTTTGAGGCAAAACCTCTGCTAGCCCTCTGGGAAACAGCTTTGAGTTGAGCAGTAAGGAAAGGCAGCTGGGGTCTAGAAATCACCACTCCCTCCTGATCCGGGGCCCTGGGCCCTTTTTGTACTTCCAGCCTTCAGACCTGAGCCACAGCGAAGCCCCGACCCTGGCTATCAAGACTAGTCCCCACCCTTTGCCCAGGATCAGGGTGGGAGGCTCCAGCTCTGGGTACCTTCCTTGGGAATCCCTCTCCCTTACCCCTACAGAGAAACAGACAGAAGGGAGGCTCAGAGAGACTTCCCAGAGGCTTCACTGACTAAGCAGGAAGGACCCCCAGAAGGGGAAGGAAGACAGGTTAAAGATGCCGCCATTCCCACTGACTAGAAGAGAAATTTTCTCAGAGAAACAGAGACCCTTCCCCCATAATCCTCCTGCTCTGAAGCTCACACCGTCTTCACTCATCCCACCATCTTCCCCCACAGCCAAACCTTTAAAGACTGATTATTCCTATTCCCCCATTTACCCACACACACACCCTCCAGCACCCTTGCATGTGACCCCAAGCCCCACCTTTCCCTGCTCTCCCCACACTGTCCAGACTGGGAGACATCCCTGAAGATGTGCCCCCCCTCCCCAGGCTGCTCATGGTTTCCATTTCTTTCCAATCCCCTGAACGCTTGGGTCCCCAGGACAGTCATGGGAAGAAGTGGGAGCAGGAGGGAGGGAGAGAGGAAGGGAGGGAGGGAAGGAGGGAGGAAAGGAAGGAGGGAGGGCCTCAGCCAAGGAAGGGGCTGCTGTCTTTGTCTCCCCGAGCAGTTCCAGAAGGAGTATGGAGTCACAGGCCTGAGTCGTGCAGAGGATCCAGGCACAAACCGAGACCCGCTCACCCCCAGGCATGTTTGCACCCCCAAGCCCAGGCTCCTGTGGATGCCTGGGAACATGCACGCCTGTGCACACACAAGCACACGGGGGTACCAAGCGCCTGTGCACACGTGTGGCTAAAGTCCCCCCCGCCAGCAGTGCTGCTGGGTGAGGTCCCGACTTGGCTAGTTTTCCAGCCGGAGCCCTCAGCTGTCTTGGAGGCATTTCCCTGCCTGGGAGACATTTCCTAGCAGAGCTTCTACTGACAGGGAAATGGGGGGCACTGCCCATCCTGCCAGGCAGGCTCAGGGCCACGAGCCCACGAAGTCTCGGGGAGGGACCCCTGGATGGACAGATGGACAATTGGGAAGCAGCCAAAGCCTGGCAAGCCCGCGACCTCACACCTTCTGCCCCTTTCTCTCTGGGACAATTGGTATCTGGAAAGGTCTCTTTGTTCCCTTGGGAAGGGCTTAGAGTGAATGGAGCAGGGGGAGTCTCCTGGGGGAGCCTGAAGCTCAAACAGAAGCCCCTTCCCGGCCACCCCACCGGCCTTCCGAATCTCCCAAAGGGGCTGAGCCGGAGGATGCAGGAGGTGGGGGAGGGGCAAGGCTGTCACAGTGAAAAGCCTCGGCTCACATAAAGACCCTCCCTCTTCTCTCTCCCCAGCGCTTTCCCTCTTCCAGTAACCATAGGCGGGTTCTCTCCTGGGGCACCTTCTGCAGGAAAGGACCAGGCCCTCGCCCCTGCGTCTGCCCTCGGGGCCCCCAAGGCATGCCCCGCAACTTAGCCCCCAGCTCCCCAAAGAGCTCCTAGAAAACCGAAATCCTGCAGGGGCCAGGAGGGCACCGGGGCAGGAAGGAGCCGCGGCTGGCCGCTGGGGGGGGGGGGGGGGCGGTCAGGAAGAGGGGCCAAAGGCTCCACAGTCTGTCACTGACACGCCCCACGTGGAACCTGGACAGCGAGGGAGGGAGGCGAATCGTGGGAGACCCAGGCAGTGTGCGCCTTTGTGTGGGAGTGTGCGAGTGTGTGTCTGCCGGTCAGCCTCCATCTCTGTGTGTGTGTCTTGTCTCTCTGTGTGTCCCCGTCTCTCTGTCTCTGTCTCTGTCTCGGAGGCGAGGCAGCCCTCTCTCTCTCTCTCTCTCTCTCTCTCTCTCTCTCTCGCTCGCTCTCTCTCTCTCGCTCGCTCTCTCTCTCTCTCTCTCTCGCTCGCTCGCTCGCTCGCTCTCCCTGGGCGTGTCTCTCCTTCTCTGTGGCTTTGCTCGGCTGCTTCTTTCCCCGAGGGTGTGTGTCTGTCTCTGGGTTCGGGTTTCTGTCGCCCTCGGTCCCCGGACCTGTCTCTCTCTGTCTCGGGGTGTGTGTCTCCTCTTCCTCTCTGACTCTGGGTGTGTCTCGGTCTCTACCTCGGCCCCGGTCTCCCTCGGTCTCTGGCCGTGACTCGCGGTCCCCGCCCGGCTCCGTCTCTAGGGGTGCGCGGGGTCCCGAGGGCTCCCCGCTTGCGGCCGGTCCCGGGTCCGAGGCTTCTCACCTGAATCGGGGCGAGTCCTTGATGCATTCCTCGAACTCCACGGTCATGTCTGCGGCTCCGCCCGCGACCCGGGCTCTCAAAGGGGAAGTGTCCGTGCCATGGCCACCTCAGCCCGCCCCGGCCGGGCTCCGCTCCGCCCGCTCCCGTCGGCTCCGCTCGCTCGCCAGCCAGCCCGCCCGCCTGGGCAGGGGAATGAGGCCGCTGCAGCGCCCACCCCGG
>NW_025373003.1:0-3497 GCF_016433145.1 Gracilinanus agilis
CTGATTGGGAATTGAGCTTAGACAAACTAAAACAAAAAGCAACATACGTTTTTGCCCAAGAGAAGGACAGGAGTAGTGATGACAAGGATACAATTATTGAAAATCTTAGGAAACAATTAAGGGAGGCAAATTCTCGAGCTGACCAGAAAGAAATAAGTGAAATCAAGGCGGTAGCAGTGTTACAGGCAGCAGAAAAGAGAAACAATAATAATAATTATAAGACCAATAGCAATTCAAACAATAGGAACCAGAGGCTGCAATCTTGTTATGTTTGTGGACGTATTGGGCATTTTGCAAGGGACTGCAGATACAGAAAGAGATCATATGGGCAGAGATACAATAATAACAATGGAAATAATCAGTATAATAATAATAATTATGGTTACAGGGGAAATAATTGGAATAACGGTTTTAGTCAGGGAAATGGACAACAAAATGTATTCCAATGTCAGAATGCATATTGTCAAGGTGTACAAGCTCCTAATTTGGCAACAACACAGGATTACCTTCGTGCAGGAGCCAGGCCAAAGTATAGTCACGTTCAAGGGAATATTACTAATGGTAACATGAATGGAGGGACAACTTCATTATGAAGGTGTGCCCGAAGTTCAGAAGTGATTGATCAAGGAAATGGAACTAAAGTAAATGTTGATGAAATTGTATGTGTTAAAGATGATGATAATGTATTTGTGAATAATGGAAATGGTGCACTTGGTATTAATATTGATTTGATTCATGATAGTAAGAATTTAATTAATAATGGTAATGGGTTGATCAGTGTTAATTTAAATGGAATCAATAATAGTTTAAACAATGTGAATGATAATTTGATGAGAATTAATGATAATTTAAGTGGTGTTAATGTTAAATTATCTGAATTAACTATTAGTAATGGTGTGAATAGTACTTTAACCAATGTTAATGGTAATTTACTTACTGGTAGTAGTAATTTAACTAGTGTTGATAATAATTTGATTAATGTTGTAAATAATTGTGAGAAAAAGAGAAATAATGTTGTAAATGGTGTTCGAAGTTCTAGTAAGAGTGGAATTAAGAAGAATAATAGAAATTGTAATTTGATTAAGGATAATTTGATTGTGAATAAGAACAATGATACGAGAATAGAGGTGAAAAGGACCAATGATTTAAAATCCTGGGAAAATTCTGTAATTCTTGACAATGTTAACTTGGATGGACAGGAAATGGCTGAGCTTTGTTCTGATGTTACTGTTTTAGCTCTGGTGTTGGAAACTTTCCAACCTCCCAATAGTACTGAACCATATGTGTCTGTAACTATTGGAGATCAGATTTGTGACCTTCTTGTGGATACTGGCACGAGTAAATCAGTTTTGCAAATCTTTCCTGCAGATTGTAGAGCTGTTGGAACAATGGATGTGGTCGGTGCAACAGGAGTTACTCAGAAAGTAGCTAAATTGCAACCAAAAATGGTGACCCTAGGACAACTTTCGGTGGAACATGCATTTTTGTGTGTTCCGGAGTGTCCTATGAATCTGTTGGGAAGAGATATATTGTGTAAATTAAGAGCTACTATCCAATGTACTGAATCTGGTGATATTTCTTTGCATCTCCCAGAGGAATCTTTGAAGGCTTTTCCATTGCTTTTCTTAGATTCTAGCAGTACAGAGGATGATTTAGGTACTATCTATCCAATACCTGAGGTTATACCCAAGGATTTGTGGTCAAAATCATCTACAGATGTTGGGTTGCTAAAATAAGCTATTCCGGTCAGGGTGAGGACAAAGGAAGGACCAGTTCCTTGTGTGCCTCAGTATCCCTTGACTAAGGAGGCGATAGAGGGTATTCGTCCTATTATTGAGTCTCTAATCCAACAAGGGATAATAATACCATGTTTTTCTGAGTACAATATACCAATTTTGCCTATAAAGAAGCCAAAACCGGATGAAAATGGCCGACTTGTTTACTGATTTATTCAAGATCTAAGAGCGGTAAATGATTATGTCATCAAGACACATCCAGTTGTCCCAAGTCCAGCTGCTATAATTTCTTCCATTCCAAGTCAGGCTAGATATTTCACTGTGGTAGATTTATGTTCTGCGTTTTTCTCGATACCAATTCACAAGGATTCTCAAAAGATCTTTGCTTTTACATGGGAAAAGACACAATGGACCTGGACTCGTCTCCCACAAGGGAATACTAAGTCACCATCTCAATTTTCACAAATTCTAAATCGAGATCTGCAAACTATTAAATTTAAAGAGAGCAAATTGGTGCATTTTGTGGATGATATTCTTCTAGCATCCCCAAATGAAAAGGTGTGTCTTAGGGACAGCAAGATTCTTTTGATTGAATTATATAAACGAGGACATAAAATCTCAAAAGCGAAATTACAATTCGTTTTACCCAGGGTGCAATATCTCAGATTCGTGTTATCAGAGGGTTCCAGAAGTATTACACAAAAGAGAATAGCTGACATACAAAAATTGAGTGCACCGGTTCCGGGTTCAGATGGCGGCAGAGTAAGAAGCAACTCTTAACCTCTCCTGACCAAAACACACAAAACTCCTCAAGGGGACATAAAAACAAGTCCAGACGAACGGAGGAACCCCACAACAGGGCACAGCGTGGAAGGTACGTGGAATCGAGGCATTTCTATGCTATAAAGGGGTGAAACAGCTCTCACTAAATCGCAGGCTGAGCAACCACCCCACCCCTAACCCCTCCACACACAACACCTATAGCGCCGAAGCCAGGTAAAAAGAAATAGAGCAAGATTGGGGCACCCATCGAATCATTGGCAGCTCCGGGGCCTGTTCCTGAGAGCAGCAAGATTTAGGACCCCAAAAAGCTAACGAACGCACACAAAATTTGAGCTCAGGAGCAGGACGCCAAGAACGGACGCTGGGCGCAGAGTGCAGGCTGAGAGCGCAGGCACGGGTGGAGGCGTGGGTGGAGGCAGACACAGCCACGAGCTAAAGCTCTGAAACCCTGAGTGGGGAACCAGTGCAGACGGGCATACAACTGTGGAAGGAGCGCCCTGAGACTTGTAAAGAAACCTCCGGCAGAGGATCAAGCAAGGGGGTCCACCAGGGGGCTTGACCTTGGAAAAAACCAGACAGACCTCAGGAGCCAATAGACCATGGACAGACCCTGAGCGCAAGGATAAACCTGAGAAGCTGCTGGGCTAACGATGGCTACCCAGTCTCAGGAATCTCAGAAGAGAAAGATTAACAAAAGAAAAAGAAGTCTTTAACACTCAACAACTTTTACACAGAGAAAATCCAGACAACCGAGCAAACAGAGGAGGAGAACAAACAAGCATCCGGACCCTCCTCAAATAAGGAAAACTCCTCACAAGCTATGGAAGAGTTCAAAACTGAGATTTTGAGGAAAATGGAAGAGATCTGGCAAGAAAATAACATTTTAAAAGGTAGAATCTTGCAATTGGAAAGTGAGGCTCAGGAATCAAACGAACTGATAAGCAAATTGAACAACAGAAATGACCAGATTGAAAAGGA
>NW_025373004.1:0-1515 GCF_016433145.1 Gracilinanus agilis
CAGGTGTTGCAATCATGACTCCTGACAGAGCCAAAGTAAAAATAGATCTGGTTAAAAGAGATAGGGAAGGTAATAACATCCTAATAAAATGTAGTATAAACAATGAAGAAATATCAGTATTCAACATGTATGCACCAAATGGTATAGCATACAAATTTCAAAAGGAGAAGCTAGTGGAACTCAAGGACAAAATAGATAGCAAAACTATACTAGTGGGTGACATCAACCTTCCCCTATCAGATCTAGATAAATCAAACCAATAAGAAAGAGATAAGAGAGGTGAATGACCCTAGAAAAATTAGAGTTAATAGATATATGGAGAAAAATAAATAGGGACAAAAAGGAATACACCTTCTTTTCAGCAGCACATGGAACATTCACAAAGATAGACCATGTATTAGGGCATAGAAACATGGCAAACAAATGCAAAAAAGCAGAAATCATAAATGCAAACTTACCAGATCATAATGCAATAAAAATAGTTATTAGTAAGATGACATGTAGAGGTAAACCAAAAACTAATTGGAAATTAAATAATATGATTCTCCAAAATAAGTTAGTGAAATAACAAATCATAGAAACAATTAATAATTTCATTTCAGACAATGACAATGATGAGACTTCTTACCAAAACCTATGGGATGCAGCCAAAGCGGTTGTAAGGGGAAAATTTATATCACTAAGTGCATATATTAACAAATTAGGGAGAGCAGAGATTAACAAATTGGGCATGCAACTTAAAAAAACTAGAAAATGAACAAATTAAAAACCCCCAGATGAAAACTAAACTAGAAACACTAAAAATAAAAGGAGAAATTAATAAAATTGAAAGTAAAAGAATTATTGAATTAATAAATAATACTAGAAGCTGGTATTTTGAAAAAAACATAAAATAGGAAAAGTACAGGTAAATCTAGTAAAGAAAAGAAAAGAAGAAAACCAAATTAACATTATCAAAGATGAAAAGGGAGACCTCACCTCTAATGAAGAGGAAATTAAGGCAATCGTTAAAAACAATTTTGCCCAATTACATGGCAATAAATATAGCAAACTAGGTGATATGGATGAATATTTGCAAAAGTATAAATTGCCTAGATTAATAGCAGAAGAATTAGAATACTTAAATAATCCCATATCAGAAAAAGAAATTGAACAAGCCATCAAAGAAAAGAATCCCTAAGAAAAAATCGCCAGAGCCTGATGGATTCACAAGTGAATTCTATCAGACATTCAAAGAACAACTAATCCCAGTACTATACAAATTATTTGACATAATAAGCAAAGAAGGACTCCTACCAAATTCCTTTTATGACACAAATATGGTACTGATTCCAAAGTCAGGGAGATCAAAAACAGAGAAAGAAAACTACAGACCAATCTCCCTAATGAACATAGATGCAAAAATCATAAATAGAATACTAGCAAAGAGACTCCAGAAAGTGATCAAGAGATCCATCATGATCAGGTGGAATTCATACCAGGAATGCAAGGATGGTTAAACATTAGGAAAACCAT
>NW_025373005.1:0-1548 GCF_016433145.1 Gracilinanus agilis
GAGGGAGGGAGGGATGGGGAGGAAGAGAGGGGATGAGAAGAGGATGGATGAATTTGTGCTCCACAGGGTGGTTCTGAAGGGAAATACTTTTGCAAATTGTGATTCCTTCATTATAACTTGGGGATGAATGTGCTAAAGGGAAGAGAACTTCCTGTGAGTCAGAATCTGGGTTCAAATCCCATCTCCAACGTTTGCTGCTCTCACTCTTGATTCTTAAGTTTATCACCCATAAGATCTCTCAGATCTCTCAGGCAAATGATTTTATCTTTTGGGGTCTGAGTTTCCGGATCTATAAAATGAGGAAGTTGGGCTCAATGGCTTTGAAGGTTCTTTTCACCTCTAACCTTTATAGTCTCAGGAAGTTGCCTGGGGCATTGAGGCTAAGTGACTTAACCAGGGTTACACAGCTAGTCAGATCAGAGGCAGCATTTGAACCCTCCCTCCCCCTTTCCCATCTTCTTGACTTCAAAGCTGCTCGAATACACAGCCTCTCTACCACAATTTATCTGCTGCTGTCTCTTATTTAAAACCCTTCCAGAGCCCTGAGTGAATCTACCTAATACTTATGCCAGTAACAAACAGAGACTTCTCAAGGACCAACATTGATGAAGTTGCTTCTTGTCAAGCTCCAAAGGAAAAGGAGAAGTGGACCTGCTTAAACAAGAATACCCAACGAGAAATTTCTTTGATCAAGTTGGACCCCTAGAAATATTTAACTTTTCATTTGATTTTGATGTCGGATTTTCTTAATGGGTAACGGGTGGAAGTACCATCTTGAAATGCCTGTCATACAGATCTCCCTCCGAACTTACACAAATATAAAAAGGCACATATTTCTCTAGATGGTCCCCAAACAGCTTATGTTCCCCAAGATTATAAACTGCTCATGTGGAATTCACAACAAAATTTCCCATAAAAACAATTGTTTAAAATTATAATTAGGGGACCAGGTGGGTGGTTCAGTAGATTGAGGGTCAGGCTTCGAGACAAAAGGTCCTGGGTTCAAATATAATCTCAGACACATCCTAATTATGTGACCTTGGGCAAGTCACTTACCCATATAGCCTTGGAACCAATACACAATATTGATTCTAAGATAGAAATTAAGGGTGTTTTGTTTTTGTTTTTAGATGGTAGTTTGGCTTATAGATTACCCTCTAACTCATTTTCAAGTTAAAGTTCTAAGTCCTGGATACCAGGAATCACGGTAAACTAGAGGGAAGAGACCATTCTTTCCTTTTCCTAAGTAAAAGTCAGGCTTGTGGACAAAATTTTGAAATGGGACAATTTAGAGAGCGCCGGACTTGGATTGAGTTCAAATCACGTTGAAACGGCACCTCTGGCACTCAGTATCTGTGTGACCCTGGGCAAGTCACAACTTTTCTCTGCTCCATTTCCTCATCTGTAAAATGCAGATAATAAGACCTTAGTACCTGCCTCTTGGGGCTGTTGTAAGGATCAAATAAACTTGTGCAGAGAAATTACTTTAAAAACTTCAAGGCCCTCCATAATATGTTAGTTATTATTATATTATATGTTATTTTATTA
>NW_025373006.1:0-1693 GCF_016433145.1 Gracilinanus agilis
GGAGAGAGAGGAGAGAAAGGGAAAAGGAGTGGGAAGGAGGAAGAGAAGAAGGGACGGAGGGAGACAAAGAGTCAGAATTACTAACACACTCAGTCTTGATGTTTGCTTCCATCATTTTGTGAGAAAGCAGTTTCTCTTGGCAAAATTTTCATCTGTTTCACCTTTAGCCCGTAGGAATTCAATTAAAGTCAACAAGAGTTTATTATCTGCCTACTCTGAGCAAGGTATTGACCTAGGTGTTGAGGATAGAAAGGTAAAAATAAAAGATATTTCCTGTTATCAAAAAGCTCATATTCTCTTGCGAAGGAGAGAACACTAACACCTAAGGGGATCAGTAAAGGTTTCCTAGAGGAGATGGCATTTGAGCTGAGCCTTGAAGGAAGTAAAAAAATGTAGAAGTGACAGAAGAAAAGAAGTACATTAAAGGTTTGAGAAGAGGGTCAGTCTGAGAAAAGACACAGAAGTGGAGTTGGTATCTCAAGTCTGGGGAACAGTGGGTTCACCAGTTCTCCTACTTCATAAAATGTAAGAAGACAGTGGTATACTGGAGCCAGCTGAAAAAAGTCAATTGTTAAATTCTGAGTATAAGCATTTGGTATCTCATATGTTGGTAAACACTGGCAAGCCCAAATCATGGCTTGATTTATTGCTTTGCTTATTGCCTAGACTTAAAGAGATGGATAAAATGTTAATAATGCAGAATAAACCAACTAACCTGAAGATGATAAATTTGAAGATGACTTCTACAATTTCTACAAATTTGTGCAATTTGTATAACCATTGTACATTGGCCCCTGATTTCCATTTGACATGGGATCAAAATTGACACCTCTCTGTGTTAAAGGGAAAGAGAAAGTAGGTTGTGATACCAAGCCAGCCTCTATCATTTCCCAAAATATTCCCTGCCTAGATAATTTCATTCCTCTGTCTTTTATATTGTTCATTTATTTTTGAAAGAATTCATTTGTTAATCTATACTTCCTTCATGGTCCTATCTTACAAGCCATCCTTGCTTTGATATTTCCTGAAGGTCTGGCTAACAAATATAGACACTAATGTCAAGAAAGAAATTTGGATTTGAACTGATTGCTCTGTGGCCCAAGGGTCCAATGTATTCTTCCTCCTTCAGACCTGGTCTGTTAGTCTTATTGGGCATAAACCCACTGCAGGAGTCAGGATTTCCTAGGTGAAGAGAGTGAGATCTTCCATAATCCATTTTCAGTCTTTTCACCTTCCCTCACTTAGCCTTTTAGCAAAACTAAATTACATATCCTAGGTCTTATTTTGCTCCTCTTCCCTCTCCACCTATTTATTTTTTTTTATTTTTTTAGATATTTATTAATATTCGTTTTAAATCTGTTTACATACTTTATACCCCTACTTTCCCCTTCACCCCCCGCTCTCCCACCACCCATGGCTGACGCACATTTCCACTGGTTGTAACAAGTGTCCTTGTTCAGGGTATATTTCCCATTCATGTCCGCCTCAGTCCATGCATTCAAGCAATTGTTTATCTTATATGTTTCCTCTCCTGCAGTCCTTCCTCTGAATGTGGGTAGCATCTTTACCATAAATCCCTCAGAGCTGTCTTGTGTCATTGCAGTGCTGCTGGTACAGGAGCCCATTACATTTGATTTTACCATAGGATATCAGTCTCTGTGTACAATGTACTTCTGGTTCTGCTCCTTTCGCT
>NW_025373007.1:0-3024 GCF_016433145.1 Gracilinanus agilis
GAGGGAAGGGAGGAAGGAAGGAAGGAGGGAAGGAGGGAAGGAAGGAAGACCAGGTCTTCCTTTGGGCTCTGAAAGTGATTAGTTGTATGACATCCCATGGGTCATGTAAACTTTGTTTTGATGTCTATAAAATGGACACCATGATCCATTCATTAAGCCCCACTCCCCCACCCACCTAATACCACCATCCTAAAGGCACTATTGAACTGTAAGCTATTCTGATCACTTCAGATGAATCTCAGATGTGGTTAAATGCATCCTTCTTTGGCTAACAGAGCTCTGTCTATTTAACATAAACCAATAATGGGTTCTTAGGACAACTGAATTTGATGCTTCCCTTTATTAAGACCTTCATACAGAAGGAACGAGGGCACTCTCCTCTCTTGCTCTCTTGCAAAATGTATATTTAGAAAGAAAGAAAGCAGTTCCCTTCACATGGCCAGCTCTTGCATAACAAGTCATTGGGTTGGGAGGCTCTGGGGTGCTTTTCCCCCTTAAAGAATGTAGGAACCAAAGGAGAGAAAAAAAGCCTATGACTGCTTAGTCAACCTCTATACTTTTTTCATTGTTGTGTTTTTGAATGAATGCATATTTTTATCTTTTAAATATTCATATCGACATTACTTACAATAACTTAGAAAATATGACATGAAAGAAGAGCAATAGAAATTGAAGATCTGGAGCTCAAATTCTATCTGTAATACTTACTACTGGGAAGACCCTGGGAAAGTCATTTAACTTCCTTACATGATCTGTAAATTTAAGTGGATGGATTAGACATTCTCTGAGGTCTCTCCCATCCTTGATAGCAAAAGAGGCAGTGTGATGGTAGTGGAAATGGTTTAGGAATCAGGGATTAGAGAGGTGAGTTCCTTAGAACTAGAAAAGGCCTTAGAGGACATCCTATCCCCTCATTTTCCAGATGAGAAATACTGAAGCCCAGAGTGGGAAAAGGCCCAGATTCATTCAATAATTCAATCCAATTCATGTTTACCAAATTCCTACTACATGCCAAGTATATTTGCTTTATAAAAGGAGTGACTCCAAAGTGCCTTAAACTGAGCTCCCGATGTCATTCTTAAAATGGCTTTTGACTAATGGAAATTTAGTTTCTACATCTTTGCCAGAAAACATCTATTGCGTAAAGTAAGTGGCATGTATGATTGGAGACCATTATTATTCATAGAGCCGTCAGTCTTCTCCCTACTAGTGGATCCCTCTCTCACAAGTCTAATTTTATCAACACTCAATGACAATAGCAAGGACAACAATAATGATAGTCCTCCTTCCTGTAACACTTTCAAGTTTACAATGTACTTTCCTCGTCACAATCGTGGCAGGCAAACAGTAGCGATAACATCGTTGTCATTTTGTAGATGGAGAAACTGAGTCTCTGAGAAAGAAATGGCAGTTGGTGGAGATTTGTGTGATTTTTTCAGTATATCCATCACCATACTTCAAAATCTTCAGTATTTCACCCATGTGAGCCCTCTTCCATCCATACAAATATCCAAATGCCTCACCACTATGTTTTTGAATTAGAATCCCCTTCATTCTCCCTACATACAAGCCAATTTCTATCCTAATTTGCAAATATTCCATATAACATGGGACTGTTGATTTGGAGTAGGAAGGAATCTTAGAAGCCCTTCAGGCCAGCCTTCCTAGACAAGGTGTCCCAAAAGTCTTAGTTCCATTTTAAACTTTAATAGCTTGTATACGTAAGAAAACAGGTCCAGAGAAGTTAGTGCCATAGGTAGTAAAAGACTGAGGTGGGATGTGAATGGAGGATACTCTGACTCCCAGTCCAGTATCCCCTTCCATTGCATCCTATTGTTGATGCAAACAAGTATTTACACAAAGCCTCCCTTTGCCCTCAACTAACTCAAGGATGCTTGGTAATACCCTGGGACATTATCCTGACCTATATTCCCACTTGATCAGAAGAGTAGCCAAGTGGCTGTTAGCTAACACACTGGATAACAGAGTCCAACTCTAAAAATATCTTCGGTGATTGTTTAAAAAATCGGCCAAATAAAATGAGAGAAAATTTAATAGGAGCACATGTAAAGACCAGGACTTGGGTTTAAAAAATTAAGATGAAAAGTGTAACTAAATGGGAAAAAATTTGGCTGGACAGGCCTTGAGAGAAAGACCAGGGAGATGGAATGGGCTGTAAGATCCATGTGAGTCACCAAGGTGATGGGGACAAAAAAGGGAAATTCAATTGTAGATTATATTGCTGAATATAAAGTTTTAGGGGAACATTTCTAGAATACTCTGTAGAGTATCCAAAATGAGGGATGTAGAAGACCCACTCTGCTGGTCAGAGCATAGCAGAAGCATTTATTGTATTCTGTTCTCAGGACCACATTTTAGGAAGAAAATTGACCATGTGCCCTGTGGATAGTGACCCTTCTGAGAGTCTGTGGCTCTTGCTTTAGGTAATTTCAAATAATACCATTGCAATTCTGAATGTGTCACATGAATTTAGATATTCCAACACCTGAGATTACATTTAGGAGGCACATTAGAGAAAGTCCAGAGCCTTGAGTCAAATAGATCAGTGTTCAAACCAGGTCTCGGGCACTTACTAGCTAAGTGACCTTGAACAATTCATTTAATCTCTGTTTGCCTCAGTTTTTTCAATTGTAAACTTAAGAAAGGAATAGCACTCATCTCCCAGGGCTGTTGTAAAGATCAAATGAAATGATAGTTGTAAAGTGCTTAAAACATTATCTGGCCAACCACCACCTATCTCATCCCTGTTAAAACTTTGTGTCTTTCCATCAGTCCTTTACAGGAAAACCATTCAATATGCTGGGGTCTTTCTCTAGATCCCTTGATATTACACAGAAACTAGGAGGAAGCCTGGCACATAATATGTGCTTAAGATAATTATATCTATCCATCTATCTCTGTTATCATCTATCAGTCTGTCTGTCCATTTGTCTATCTATCCATCCAAATGTGTCTGTCTATCTATCTATCTATCTATCTATCTATCTATCTATCTATCTATCT
>NW_025373008.1:0-3543 GCF_016433145.1 Gracilinanus agilis
CACAACCGATGAAGACATGGGGTGCACTCTCCCACTGTAGACCATGCCACAAATAGGTAATGGAATATATGCAGAGAACACATGAGAACAGAGAACCCAGCTGAGGAGCCCATAGATAGGGAACATCTGAAGTCAGGAAACATGTATAAAGGGGGCGCACTCCAGGACCCGGTGTGGCTGGGGCAAATGGATGCAAGGTAAGTAGACAGGGTATATGTTTCTTGGGACATGTATCGCTAGAGCCACTCACATCTCTGATGCTATAGGGATGCTGAAGTTACTCTTCTGATGCCATCACTCAGCTCTCTCCTGGGTATTTCTTCCCCACTCCCCAGGCTGGGGGCAACTTCATGCTGCCACCTACTTGGCTTCAAGAACATTCACTAGCTCTTGGCTACCATCTGCAAGGGTGAATTTCCTGACAAGTGTATAGACTGACAGTTGTTTTTTGTTCCATAACTAGGCTGTACACTATGACTCTTAGCTAAGGGCAGTCAGTAAATGTCAGCCAGAGTACCCTAGGCTAAGCTAAAAAAATCTAATGTTTCTATTGCTTGTTTCTGGTACAGATTCCATAGACAGGGATTTTTTTTTTCTTTAAGCAACCATCTGCTTAATGAAAAGGCAAAAGAAATCATAATAATTTTATAACATGTTATTTAAATATAATACATATAATAAATAATAACCCTATAATTTAATATACAAATTAAGTTAAATTATATAATAATGTATTATATATAGTGTTATAATAATCCATGACAAATATATAACACACATATATTATATGACATTTGCTTTAATACATAAATTGTAGTCCATACATAAACTTGTGCCACATTCTTCCACTAATGTACTTACTTTCTGTGAGAGGGAGTAGGCACATGCTTATAAAAACCTGACTAGAAAATGCATAAGTGAGGAAAAACACATATGCTCAGGATAACTCATCCCTCTGAAACTGTGAATTTTGGTGTCCTTCCTCTGTTTCAAGAACAATGCAGAAAATTCCCTGATACATATGGCTTCCTTATCATTATATACTTTCACTGATAATCTCTCCTGATCCAGATGGTACTTGACTGACTGACCCTTCCCCAAATAAACCTGCCCATCTGTTGAATCACATCTTTTATCCTCTGCTTTCAAATCGTTCCTCTGTTCAGGTATAGCAACTCTAGCCTCTATTACTTCCAGCTAAAGCTTGCCCAATGCACTTCTGAAGTTTATCCCTTTTCTTTCTCTTTTCCTTCTTATATTTTAGAGTTTAGACTGTCTCCTCTCTGAGAATAATCACACTTCAGCAGACTCTCATCTTCTGTCCATGATTAGATAAATGATATTGATCCTAAATAATACAATATTCTTATTGTCTATATCTCCCCAATGTCACATTCACATTCAAAACCCAGCAACGGCTTATCCCAGAACACTGAAAAAGGCTGTTTCCTTAAACTGAGTTACTGTTCCATCTTTTCCTCTTTCTTTCCCAATGTCTTGCATAGAATTTCGTATATTTTCGTATATTATTTGTATAGTAGTTGCTCAGGAATTGTTGACTGAGGTGTATTGACCTTGATCAAAAGATTAAAAATGTGCTGCTGGCATGGAAAAAAAAATCTGTGCCTACTTAGGATGGATTTTAAACTCTGTTGATCCCACACTAACAGTTCTACAGACTGAACCTCAGAATCCTTCCTTTGTTATTTTCCAAAGTAGGTACGTGGCACGAAGGAGCATCCTAGTGCATCTGAACATTTAATGGGTCTCCCATGGCAAATCATAGAAATATTTCTGGATAGTAAGCACCGAAGAAAGCTCCTCACAACAACCCAGAATGATAGAATAACCAAAGTCCTTGTTCTCGAACAATAAAGGGTTATAAGTGGTTTTGCGTTTATAATAGTTTTTCATTTCCCTTCTTTCTCCTCCCTCTACCCCCATTTCCTAAGCCTGACTTTATTCATTTCAACAGAAAGCTCATTCTAATCAAATTAAGCTGAAGAGTCAGAGGTATGATCTTAAAGGTGAATTGGTTTAAAGCTGGAAGGAATGCTAGAAGTCACCCAGCCTATCTCTTTCATTTTACAAGATGACAACATCAAAGAACGGAGAGCAAATTAAGATGGAAGGATGCTGTTTCTGTAACAGGTTATAAGCAATTGCTGGGCCACTTAAAGAGTCTCTCTCCAATCCTATAGAAGATTTAAGTGTCAAGGACACAAAACAAAAAAGTGACTGAAGTAGGATTTGAATGGGAATTTTCTGACTCCAAAACCAGAAGTCCTTTCAAGAAACTTTGCTAACCCTAAAACTTTGGCAATTTATTAAACCTCCCTGGGCCTCAGTTTCCTCATTTGCAAAATGAGAGGATTAGACTAGGGGACCTCTAATTTCTTTCCCAGCCACAAACCTATGACCCTATGGTCTCACACTGTATTGAGAGAACTATGAAATCTATTCCACACAAGCCCCACAAAATGACAAAGCTGATAACAAGACAATCAGTCATAACCTGATTATTTGGTTTAGATGACACAATAATAAGGCAGAAATTCCATCTCCCTACAAACCTCAATTGTTGTGCAGGGAGATGGATGTGAAACCACTCTTTGCAGAGGCTGATTGACATAAGCCTCATCAGTAGGTCCCTGCCTGGGAATGGGGGACAGGGAGAGGGCTCATCTATTACTTCAATTTTCTATAACTAGACCTAATTTTAAAGTGGAATTTTTATAACAAACTAGATCTTTCTGTGCATTGTGTTGATTTAAGCCTCTCCTCTGCAGTGTCCCTATTTGCTCTCATCATGTAAAAAGCAGAATAAATTTGATAACATGAATGTTTTATATATATACATATGTATAATATGTTATATATGTATGTTTATATACATATGTAATTCTAGAATACATTTGATCATATGGCACATTACAGTTTCTGGTCTATGAGAGGATTCAAAATCATTTCTTCTGTCTTTAGAACACCTCAATATTATTAGCTCTACATCCCTCAAATTGCACATTCCAGACCCTCTAAGAATCTAATTAGAAAAGTAACAGCAAATTAAGATGTTCAATGGAAGCATGATTTTTATGCAACTGGGTATAAGAAAGGATTGGGCCCCTGAAAGAATCTGTTTCTTGGGACAGCGAAGTGGCTCCAGTAGATAGAAAAAGGCCTAGAGACAAGAAGTCCTGGCTTCCAATTTGATCTCAGACATGTCCTAGCTGAGTGACTCTGGACAAGTCACTTAACCCCCTTTGTCTAGCCCTTACTACTCTTCTGTCTTGGAACCAATACACAGTATTGATCCTAAAATGGAAGATAAGAATTTTAGTAAGAAAAAAACTGGCATAGTTTACAAAAACATTGCATGCATACAGGATAGGGAAGGTGAAGAAAAAATATCTGGAGTGAAAGTTTAATTTGTGTCAACTATGTACAAAGAATAGAAAACAGGACATTTAACATAATATTCCTACTATGTTCTGTGTCAGGAAGGAAGGAAGGAAGGAAGGAAGGAAGGAAGGAAGGAAGGAA
>NW_025373009.1:0-3437 GCF_016433145.1 Gracilinanus agilis
TATTACACACACACACACACACACACACACCACATCCTCCACTGGAATGGAAGCCCCCAAAGGGCAGAATCTGTTTCCTTTGTGTCTCAGTGCTTAGCACAGTGCTTGGAAATGCTGATTGATTGATTGATTGATTGTTGTTCAATCATTTTGGTCATGTTCAACTATTTGGGACCCCATTTGAGCTTTTGCTGGCAAAAATACCGGAGAGGGTGGCCATTTTCTTCTCCTGATCATTTTACAGATGAGGAAACTGGGGTAAACAGGATTCAGTGACTTGCCTAGGGTCACGCAGTAGTGAGAATCTGGGGCCAGATTTGGCCTGAGGAGTATGAGTCTTCCTAACTTTAGGTCTGGCCTGGCACTCTGTCCGCTGTACCATCCAGTTGCCCTTTGATAATAGCCAGCATTTATCTAGCTTTTGGGGGGGGGGGTTGGAAAGTACTTTGCATATATTTTCTTCTTGTCGATGGTAACACAGCAAGTCAGTGGTTGAATTCAGATTCTAACTTAGGTCTCTGACTCCAAGAATAGGATTACTCAGAAAGAAACAAGCCCCGAGTGGTACAATGTCTGACCTGGCAGAGATGCGATTTCCACTTCAGTCTTAATTGTTAAGAATTGAAAGGGACCTTCTGAAATTATCTCCTCTAACCCACCCATTTTATAGGCGAGGAAACTGTGGCTTAGTGATTTCTTCAAGTTTGTTTACTTGTTTGTTTTAGCCATAAATAACCATAAATAACCCAGGTGATGAACAGAAGTGTGATGGAAGAGTGGCAAAGAGCACTAACTCTGGAGTCAGAGAGCCTGGGACCAAACCCCTTCCTGATGTGATGTTGGGCTAGTCGTTTAACTTAATTGGACCTCAGTTTCTTTATTATAAAATGTGGGGGTTGGACTTGGTGACCTCTAAGGTTCCTTCAAGGTCTCCATCTATTAATCCTCATAATCCTAAGAGGCTGACAGCTAGGCAGGAAATATTTGGTCTTTGTCTTTGTACCTCCAGCACTTAGCAGAGGGCTCAGCACACAGTGAGCGCTTAATAAGTGCCTGCTGAATAGCTGATTTGCCTCTCTCCTGAAGCAATCTTTAGTCTATATTTCCACATTTATGACAATAAGTTTATTCCCCAACTCCCGAATTCTTACTACCTATGGGAATTTGGGTACATCATGGAATATGGGCTTATTTCCTTATGAATAAAATAAGAAGGTTGGGCTAGATCATAGGATCACAGTGTCATAGATGACAGCCACCTAGATTTAGATCAAAAAGGGACCTCAGTTACATTATTTCAGTTGTGTCTGGCTCTTCATGACCCCATTTGGGGTTTTCTTGACAAAGATCCATTTCCTTTTCCAGCTCATTTTACAGATGAGAAAAATGAGACAAATAGGGTGAAGTGACTTGCCTTGCCCAGAGTCATTAGTGTCTGCGGCAAGATTTGAACTCAAGTCTTTCTGACGAGATCTTGTCTTCTATCCACTGTGCCTCCCTATCTGCTCAGAATATACACACCTGATTTTACAGATGAAGAAATTGCAGGCAAATGCATCCAGGTTAAGTGACTAATATTGGTCTCCAGTAGAATTTAAACCAAGATCTTGCTGAATGCCCATCAAGATCTATAACATTTATAATATATAACTTAGCAAACAATTTATATTTCCCTCTGTCATAGGAAGTGGTGGGGGTTCCAAACCTTTCTTTTCTACAACAAGAGGAAAGTCCTAAGGGTTCTGCTGACTCCTCAAAGCACATTGGGTTGGGTGCCATGTTGGAATTGCTTTCTCCTACAAGGCCAACTTTCCTCTTCTCCCCACCCCACCCCAGAGATCCCCAGGCATTTCCTGAGCCAAGCCAACAGTGCTAAAACACGATTGTCCTTTAGAGTTTTCAAAACAACTCAGGGACAGTCCAAGCTTGTTTGGCTTTTCAATCAGACAAAAGTAGATTATATAGTAGTGGGCTGGAGTGGGGGGCACAAAGTAGGGGCTAAAGGAGAGGATGGGCCAAGAGCTCTTTTCTGGACACTTCCTCTCTGTTCTAATTCCAAGGATGTGGTAAGACTTTTTGTGTGGGTGTGCAGAAAAAAAAGTACAGATTTATTATTTAGAAATCAGCCCTACTTTGCTGCAGAGAAACTTAAACTGAATGAGAAGGGATATGTGATCGGGAGCCTTTATCAATAGTAAAACATGGTTTCCTTTTAGTCTGGGGGAAATCAAGTCCTACATTTCACCAAAGGCATTTAATGGAGGCTACCCTCTGCATTTCTAGGTTTTGTATACAGTGTGCAAAGCAAAATTCCAAGTAGAAGGAAAAAAGATAATCCAGAGTTGGAAGGGACCTCAGAGTTCAGCTAGCCCAGCCTCCTTCATTTTACAAATGGGAACCTGAAGTCTGAGGAAAGAAAGTGATTTAGTCAACATCATTTAGGGATTTGAACTCAGATTCAATTTGATTCCAGGTATATTTTTCTGAATATTTTTTTAGTTTTTATATCATCTAAATTTTTCTCTTCATTCTTTCCCTGTTCCCTCACAGAGCCACATAATTTTTTAAAGGAAGTAAAGAAAGAAAAAGTAAGGGGGGGGGGGGAAGGAAGGAAGGGAAAAAGAAAGGAAGAAAAGAAAGGAAGGAAGAAAAAGAAGAGAGAAAGAGAGAGAAAGGAAGTCAAGGGAGGGAGAGAGGAAAGGAGGAATTAAGGAAGGATGATAACTATTAAGGAACTCTGACATTTTATGCTGTTTCAGGTTGTGTATACCCTGTTGATGTCCCTGAGATGTACAAAGCAGTAGAGGAACATATCTAGAAGCCTTTTTAAGCATGGTATATTGTGTGCTGGACACTGTGTTATGTTCTGGGGAGGCAAAGCCAAAAAATAAAACAGCTCCTCCCTTCAATGACCTTCCAATACTGGCCCAAAATAGATGTTTACTAATTGCTTGTGCATCGATTGATTTATTCTACCAGTGGTAAATAGCAGGTCAAAAGATGAGTTAGTAATACAAAATCAAAGAAAAAGACGAGGAGAGGAGGCAAATCCTGAAGGGCCTTGGGGAGGAGGTGCTGATTCTCTAACTCCAAATCCAATTATTGCAGAGCTCCCAGAGGTTTTGCATTGAAAGAGATTGAGCTATCAACATTCTCTTCACATCGAGGCCAGCATTATTCAAATATCTACAATATCTACTTCTCATCTCTTTCTGGATGGGGAGTTAAGAGGTTCATCTAGCTGTTAGATAGATATCTGGCATTATAATTAGATGGGAAAGAGACAGAGACAGAGAGGGACAGAGAGAGAGAAGAGAGGAGAGGCAGAGGAGAGGGGGGAGAGGGGAGAGAGAGAGAAAGAGAGAGAGAGAGAGAGAGACAGAGAGAGACAGAGAGAGAGAGAGAGAGAGAGAGAGAGAGAGAGAGAGAGAGAGAGA
>NW_025373010.1:0-13106 GCF_016433145.1 Gracilinanus agilis
TTTCCCCCCCCAGGGCCGCCGCCTCCTCCGCCTCCTCCGCCTCCTCCTCCTCATGGAACGAGCGGCGAGATCCCGACAGCACGCGGGGTTTCCCGGAACTGCTTCCAGGGACTCGGCTCTCCAACACAACCAATCAGTGTGAGGGGAGGCCCGAGCGGCGGTTGCGGAGACCTATAACAATACGAATCTGTGCCGGAGGCAGTGACGAAGAGCCAATTAACAGAGGCCTTCGCTAAGCCAATGGGGAAGCTCAGCGGCACCGGACTAGGAGACGGGGGCGGAGGGAGGCACACAAAGGGTGCGCTGAGACCGGCTTCGAAAGTGTCTTTGGTCCCTGCTGGGGAGATCCTCTAGAGGGCCGCTAGTTCGCCGCCGCTCTCTCTCGCGGGCGAGCTTGAGCAAGATGAACAGCGGTTCCAGGCCTGGCTTCCCAGCAAGCTTTCTCCTCACCATCGTGACGCGTTCAACGCCCGGCACCGCCCCCCTCCCCGGATTGTACCACCTCTGGCCTAACTGGCCTCGGGACAGACCCCGGGCGGCACCTGGGTCAGGACCGGACCTACCTGGGACTGGGATCCGGACCCGAACCTGAGCTTGCTGTAATCGTGACCGCCTCCACAAATGTTGACGAAAAGGGGTCTAGTGGGCGAGGGAACGCCCATCCCTGGTCTCGGATCCAGAGTTTCCAGTGGGAAAATGGGAACCCTTGGTTCTTGTCACGCACTGCTGGGCTATTTGGCCTAATGTTCATGAAAGCGCCCTGTGTACCCGACTTAAGTGGTGGAGGTACAAAGACAGAACAGTCAAATAGGCCTTCCCCTGGTACTTAAGAGAGTCGCAGTAGAACCACAAGTGTGCAATCAGTCAATAAACATACATTAGGCACCTACTGTGTGCTAGGCACTTCTAAGCACTAAAATACAAAGCAAAATCTTTTTTTCATGTTTTCTACCCAATGAGCTCCTTGAGAATGTGTTTTCAAGCTGGAAAAAACTTCATAAACAAGCTATAGATGTGTAAATTGGAGATACTCAAGAAAGGGATAGTACAAAGAAGTACAATCAAATGGTTGAATAAGAACTGAGCATTAGATGAAAACTAACACAGCCCCTACCCTTGAAGGACCTTGAAGTCTACTTTGAGTACACAATATACACCAGGGTGGAAAAGTCAGTGTTTATCAATTGCCTACTGAGTGTTGGGCCTTGTCCACTAGGCACTGATTATCAAGTAAAAGGTGAAAACTCACCTAGTACCTGGCTTCTTAAAAAAAAAAAAATTTTGATATGCAAAGAATAAGTCCCTATTGAAAGAACAATTAAATGCCAGGCCCTGAAGCTGGTCACATGGGATACAAAAATAAAAAATGAAAACTGGTACTGTCTGTAATGCCTTTCAAGATGTTTATCAAAAATACAAAAATACGAATTCATTCAAAAAACATGGAATGATCACAGTGTTCAAAGCCCTAGGATGTCAAGTGTAGATAACTCAGTCTAGACCAGTAATGGCGAGGAGATTGCCCAAACTGCAACCCTCAGGCTGCAAGTGAGACACCCCTCTTACCTCAGACAGGGAAGAGAGGAAGTGCTCCCAATGGGCTGCTGGGTATCGGGTGGGTGATGTGAGAAATGTCCTCAGGCCCATATGGAGAGGGAGAAGGGAGTAGCCCTCTCCAAAACACAGCAGTATGAATGTCATAGGTTTGCCAACATGGGTCTAGAGACTATCCTGGAGCTCATTAAAGTAGATGAGGGTAAGACTCCAACACAAAATAACTATAAAACATAGAGAGGTAGCATGGTTAAGTGAATAAGGGGCTGGTCTTAGAAGCAAGAATACTTGGATTCAAGACTTTCCTCTTGACACATACAAGCTGTGTGATCCTAAGGAAGCCAATTCACTTAGTAACCCCAGGAAAATCTCTAAGACTAGGTGATAAGTTGCAGATAAGCACTGGTGGACCTCTAGTTCCCTGCACACATGAAATGGTAGGTTCCAGCCAAAAAAGGGAGGGAGGGAGGGAGGGGGTAAAAAAGTGCATAGTTATATCAGGTCTGAGGGAGCAAGAGGTTATCAAGGGGAAGTAAAGAGGGATAAGGGAAACCCTTCATGGAAGAGTATGATAAAAGGTAGATTATGGTGGGTAGATATGGGATATCTAAGAAAATTTGAAAAAAGTAACCACTATCAGAATCTAGAATTAGAGGTCCCATTTGTTTCTCCTCTGTTTCCATCTACTCTCAGAGTCACCATTTCTCAGAGTGACTGAAATAAATTAAACTACCTTCTTTGGTTTTACTAGTGATAAGCCCAGGGAATGCCACACGTTAATGTTCTCTTATCTAGAGGATATGTTTGATGATTACTTAGAGGTCCAGGAATTTTATTGCAAAATAGATGGGATAGGTACAAAATACAATAGGAGTTTTGATTAAGAGAAATGAATCTGGTACAATTTTTTCCCCCTCTTTAATGGACAGGAAAAGAAGACAAACTTCCATTTACCCAAAGTGTACTTTTTACATGTCTTGGTGGCATATAACAATGTAAGCTCCTTGAGACCAATGCTTTGCACAATGCCTTATACTTAGTAGGCAAAGAATATAAGCATTTGTTCAAAAATTGAATACCATTATTTGCCAAAACTTGTTTCAGCACAGAGTTAAACATTAAAAGATGATTAAGTCTCTGACCTCAAGGAACTTAGAATCCAGAGTCTTGAATCCTGGCCTCATTTCTTCTCCCTTCCACTTGTAATTCAATGCATGTTAAGATGCAGAGTGACCCTGATCAAGCTAGTCTTCCTTTCCAAACATGAAAACATGACCAAAAAGTATTTAAGTATCTATTAATTATCTACTGTATGTTTAACACCATGCTGAATGGATTACAACAAATAATTATTGGCTGCTTAACCTGTGCAGAACCACGTGCTAGGTCTTTGGATATATACAGCATCCATAAAAGAACACATTTTCTAGATTTCTCCTTTGCCCTAGTCACATCCTACTTTAATTATAGTCATAATACTAGCTAGCATTTATATAGTACCTACTATGTGCCAGGCACTGTGCTAAATGCCTTACAAATAGTGTCTCATTTGATCTTAGTGCTATTTTACACTAGTGGAAACTGTGGCAAATCAAGGCTAAGTGACTTGCCCCAGGTCACACAGCTAATAAATATTTGAGGAAGAGTTTTAACTCAGATCTTTCTGACTCTGGTGCAATACTCTATCCACTGTGCCACTTAGTTGCCAAACCTTGTAAGAGAGGCATCTTGGCATAGTGAAGAGAACACTGGACTTGGAATCAATAAAACATTAGACAAATAAATACAAATGGATGACAAATAAATATAAGAAGAAGAGGGATACACCTTTTAAGTTAAATCAAGAAACTCATATCTTATGGGAGAAATATATAGATGAAAGTAAGTCTAAAATAAGATAAATTAAGGCAAGAGAGAGAGCACTATCTGGGGGAATCAGGGAATGCTTCACAGAGAGAGCAGTGGTACCTACTGTCAAGTGAGCCTGGCAGGAAGATAAGGATTCTAAGAGGCAGAAATGACAAGAGGGTATATACCAGACATGGAGAAAGGCCTGGATTAATGTAGCAACAGGAAATGGAGTACAAAGTCTAGGGAACACCTAATTGTCCAATTAACAAAAATATAGAATGCATGAAGAGGAGGAATATGAAATAAAGTCAGTAAGGCAGATTGGAACCAGATTCTGGAGGTTCTTAAAATGCAGGCTAAGAAGTTTGCATTTTATTTTGGAGACAACTGGAAGAAGATTTTTAAAAACTAAGTATTTATTGATGTCTTTTTTTTTTTTTACAATGTCATAGTAGTTCCCAACATCCTTCTCCTTTGCCATCCCAGAGTCATCCCATAAAACAAATAGTATTTTTGAAAACAAAAGAAACAGAGGCATAAAAAATCAGCATAACTTACCAATACATGAAAAGAGTCTGGAAATATATGCAAAACTTGTGCCATTTTGATAAAGAGGTAGGCTAAGGGCATCATGGAAGATTTTTTAGTAGAAGCATGACATGATCAAATCTATGACTTTATATTTGCTTCCATAGAACTAAATTCAATATTTCAAAATCAACAAACATCCATACAAATGCAAAACTCAGTGGGATGAATCTAGATATGAATATTCACTGGAACTGCCATATTTCCCATCCTAGCAAATGAGGACAGTTTTGAAAAGTAAAGAAATTATGTGATCATTGTTAAAGAGAACATTACTACTAACTGTCATAAATTAAACTTTTTTGTTGTTGTTAAAGATTGCCTCTCCTTACAAGTAACTTAAAAATTTGAGTTCTCCTTGAAACTTCTTGCTATAATCTATAGACCATAAGTCTAATTTCTTTTCCTTTCTTCATTAATCTTTACAGCTGTTATTTTCTTCAGAAATATTTCAACTTTTGCCTTCATCCTGAAGCTATACTGTAAGGAGTGCCATTATCTTATGTTCCACATCTTGGAATTATACTTCCCTTTAAAAATAAAGAAATGCACAAATATAGTACTGATTCCAAAGCCAGATAGATCAAAACAAAGAAAGAAAACTACAGACCAATCTCCCTAATGAACATAGATGCAAAAATCTTAAATAGAATACTAGCAAAAAGACTCCAGCAAGTGATCACAAGAGTTATTCATTATGAGCAGGTGGGATTTATACCAGGAATGCAAAAATGGTTCGATATCAGGAAAACCATCCACATAATTGACCATATCAGTAACCAAACCAACAAAAATCACATGATTATTTCAATAGATGCAGAAAAAACCCTTGACAAAATACAACACTCATTCTTGTTGAAAACACTAGAAAGCATAGGAATAAAAGGGCCTTTCCTAAGAACAATAAACAGTATATATCTAAAACCATCAACAAGCATCATATGCAATGGGGATAAATTAGAAGCCTTCCCAATAAGATCAGGCGTGAAACAAGGATGCCCATTATCACCTCTATTATTTAACATTGTACTAGAAACACTAGCAGTAGCAATTAGAGATGAAAAAGAAATTGAAGGCATTAAAATAGGCAATGAGGAGACCAAGCTATCACTCTTTGCAGATGATATGATGGTCTACTTAAAGAATCCTAGAGAATCAACTAAGAAGCTAGTGGAAATAATCAACAACTTTAGCAAAGTTGCAGGATACAAAATAAATGCACATAAGTCATCAGCATTTCTATATATCTCCAACACATCCCAACAACAAGAGTTAGAAAGAGAAATTCCATTTAAAATCACCCTAGACAATATAAAATACTTAGGGATCTATCTGCCAAGATAAACACAGCAATTATACGAACACAACTACAAAACACTTTCCACACAATTAAAACTAGATCTAAACAATTGGAAAAACATTAATTGCTCATGGGTAGGATGAGCTAACATAATAAAAATGACCATTCTACCCAAATTAATTTACTTATTTAGTGCCATACCTATAAAACTACCAAAAAACTTTTTTAGAGAATTAGAAAAAACTATAACAAAGCTCATTTGGAAGAACAAAAGATCAAGAATATCAAGGGAAATAATGAAAAAAAATTGTGAAGGAAGGTGGCCTCGCAATACCAGATATTAAGCTATACTATAAAGCAGCAGTCATCAAAACAATATGGTACTGGCTAAGAGACAGAAGGGAGGAGCAGTAAAAGACTTGGGGTAAGTGACCTCAGCAAGACTGTATATGATAAACCCAAAGAGCCCAGGTTTGGGGACAAAAAAATCCATTATTTGACAAAAACTTCTGGGAAAATTGGAAAACTGTATGGGAGAGAATGGGTCTAGATCAGTGATGGGCAAACTTTTCAAAAAGGGGGCTAAAGGAAATGCTCATCTGTCAGTCTATTTCTAAGGCAACTCTTTTGAAGTTTCATTGTATTGTATCCTACTCATTGTATACCTCAGATTAGGAATAATGTCAAATGGTTGGATAGAACATTTCAGGGGGTTGCATCTGACCTGGACTGTAGTTTGCCCATCACTGGTCTTGATCAACATCTCATACCCTAATCCAAGATAAACTCAGAGTGGGTTAATGACTTGAATATAAAGAAGGAAACTATAAGTAAATTAGGCAAATGTAGAATAGTTGTACTTGTAGATCTTTGGGAAATGAAAGTTTTTAAGACCAAGCAAGAGATAGAGAATATTACAAAAATGTAAAATAAGTAATTTTGATTACATTAAAAAGGTTTTGTACAAACAAAACCAATTCAACCAAAATTAGAAGGGAAGCAACAAATTGAGATAAAATCTTTATAACAAAAAACTCTGATAAAGGTCTAATTACTCAAATAAATGAGGAGCTAAATCAATTGTACAAAAAATCAAGCCATTCCCCAATTGATAAATGGTTAAGGGACATGAACAGGCAATTTTCAGATAAAGAAATTAAAACTATCAATAAACACATGAAAAAGTGTTCTAAATATCTTATAATCAGAGAAATGCAAATCAAAACAACTCTGAGGTACACCTCATACCTAGCAGATTAGCTAACATGACAGCAAAAGAAAGTAATAAATATTGGAGGGAATATGGCAAAATTGGGACATTAATGCATTGCTGGTGGAATTGTAAATTGATCCAACCATTCTAGATGGCAATTTGGAACTATGCCCAAAGGGCTTTAAAAGTCTGTCTGCCCTTTGATCCAGCCATACCACTGCTGGGTTTTTACCCCAAAGAGATCATAGGGAAAAAGACTTGTACAAAAATATTTATAGCTGCTCTATTTGTAGTGGTAAAAAAATTGGAAAATGAGGGGATGCCCTTCAATTGGGGAATGGCTGAACAAATTGTGGTATCTGTTGGTGATGGAATACTATTGTGCTAAAAGGAATAATGACCTGGAGGAATTCCATGTGAACTGGAATGACCTCCAGGAATTGAAGCAACGTGAAAGGAGCAGAACCAAGAAAACATTATACACAGATTCTGATACACTGTGATACAATTGAACATAATGGACTTCTCTACAAGCAGCAATGCAATGATCCAGAACAATTTTGAGGGACCTATGAGAAAGAACACTATCCACATCCAGTGAAAGAACAGTGGGAGTAGAAACACAGAAGAAAAACAACTGCTTGATAACATGGGTTGATGAGAATATGATTTGGGATGTAGACTCTAAAGGATCACCCTAGTACAAATATCAATAATATGGAAATAGGTCTTGATCAGTGGTACATGTAAAACCCAGAGGAATTGCACATTAGCTATGGAAGGGGGGTGGGGAGAAGGGAGGGAAAGAACATGAATCTTATTACCATGGAAAAATATTCTAAATGAATTAATTAAATAAAGTTGAAAAATAAAAATAAAGAAATACATGTCTGACATACCTTTAATTTATAGTCTCCGACCCTGGGTCTTATTGAATTCTTCATTTGACACATGGTTTTGTTTCTATCAGCTTTCATTTTGTTTCTCTAGGATGTCCAAGTCTTTTTGAAATTAAAATGGATTGTGCTATAAGTGAAATTCTAAAATGGAATTAAATATATTACTCATTCAATTTTAGAAGTAACAATTATTCATATTTTGGTAAGTAGATTTGATTTTGGAAAAATGTTAAGTCAAAATTCTGAGTCAAATCTAATGAATAAGGGGAACGATGTATTTTGAGAAATTTTTCTGAGGTCCCAAGCCATCGCTCATTCAAAGTCAAGTTGAAGGTGAAAGAGCCAGTCACAGGAAGTTCTTATCACCTTTAAAGACCCTTCCTTATTGTCATTTCCTGTGTCTTCCTTCCACTTTACATGGACCAATTACAGCAATAGCTTTGCTTAGGATTGCCCAGGGGCAGTTGGTTGATTCTGATTTGTCACCCACTATCACATAGGTAGGTCACAGACCTCACCATACTTAAGATAAATGGGCGGTACACACTTCTTGTGATTAAATCTAAAAATGGGCAGGGGAGAGTTAATTCCATCTTCACAGCTAGCAGACTCAGTCAGATGTTAAACACCCTTTTGTCCTAGTAGATTCACCCATTGTGTCAAAGCCCTTTCTCAGGCATCCCAGCCCTTGGGTTAGATCTTTCCCTTTTGTGTCCATTGTAAAGCATCAGCCTCTCTCTGATAATTCTGTCTAAAACTCCTCATTTCTTTGTATTCATTGTAAATCTAATCAACCATACTCTGTTGTACTCAGTTCCCTAAGGGGTATACAAGTTCCCCAGGCTTTGTGATTCCTTGGAGCTATCATCTCTAACAGAGATTTCTCCCAGAGATACTATCCCCAGAGTGTAGACCCTGTAAAGGTTTTGGCACTTGGCTCTAGATGTGAATGAATATTGGACTTATTCCTCTCCTAATTAAAGACTTTAGTAGTTATGTGTTTTTTCCAGTTTAACATCATCTTGCTTGTCATTTCTTCTAGCACAATAGTATTCTATCACAATATTATACCATAACTTGTACAGTCATTCCCCAGTTGATATAATTTAATTTCCAATTCTTTGTCACCATTAAAAGACCTGCTATAAATATTTGTGTACCTGTAGGTCCTTTCCCCTTTTTTTGATATTTTTGGGATACAGACCTAGTAGTAGTATTGCTGGGTCAAAAAGAATGCACAGTTTTAAAGCCCTGTGGGCATAGTTTCAAATTATTCCAGAATAGTTGGACCAATTTACAACTCCACCAACAGTGTATTAGTGTCTCTACTTTTTCAAATTCCCTCCACGATTTGTCATTTTTCTTTTGTCATGTTAGCCAATCTGATGGCAAATCAGAGTTGTTTTAATTTATATTTCTCTAATCTATAGTGAGTTAGGGTATTTTATATGAGTATTGATCATTTTGATTTATTTTTCTGAGAACTATCTGTTCATATTCTTTGACCATTTGTCATTTGAGAGATAGCTCTTAAAATAACATAAAAAAATTAAAATGTTGCCACACATCTTATACTGGAATGATAAGAGGTATCCTAGAGTTCCAGGAATAATAATTTATTGAGGGTACAAGGATCATAGCTAAAAGGAACCTTCTTTCCATCCTCCTCATTTTACAGATGAAGGAACTAAGGATCAGAGACACAGGGTAGTAAACATCAGAGCTAGAATTTGAACCTAGAACGTCTGGCTTGAAATCCAGTGGCTGGGATTAAATCTTGTTCTGCCTGCTTCTCTCTCATCTACACACACACACATTTAGATACAATGCTTAAGACTTCAAAAATAACTTTTCTTACTATAACTCTATGAGATAGGCAGCTAGTATAAGTATGATTATCATTGTTTTACAGGTTAAAAAACCAAAACTCAGGGGGTTCTGGGTTAAGATGGCGGCAGAGTAAAAAGCAGCTCTTAACCTCTCCTGACCAAAACACACAAAACTCCTCAAGGGGACATAAAAACAAGTCCAGACGAACGGAGGAACCCCACAACAGGGTGCAGCGTGGAAGGTACGTGGAATCGGGACATTTCCATGCTATAAAGGGGTGAAATAGCTCTCACTAAATTGTGGGCTGAGCAACCACCCCACCCCCACCTATAGCGCCAAAGCCAGTTAAAAAGAAATAGAGCAAGTTTGGGGCACCCATCGAGTCATTGGCAGCTCCAGGGCCTGTTCCTGAGAGCAGCAAGACTTGGGACCCCAATAAGCCAAAGAACGCACCCGAAATCTGAGCGCGGGAGCAGAGCACAGGAGCAGCGGAGGCGTGGGTGGAGGCAGACACAGCCACGAGCTAAAGCTCTGAAACCCTGAGTGGGGAACCAGCATAGACGGGTATACGACTGTGGAAGCAGCTCCCTGAGACTTGTAAAGGAACCTCCAGCAAAGGATCAAGCAAGGGGGTCCACCAAGGGGCTTGACCTTGGAAAAAACCAGAACTCAGACCTCAGGAGCCAAAAGACCACGGACAGACCCCTAGCGCGAGGATAAAGCTGAGAAGCTGCTGGGCTAATGATGGCTACCCAGACTCAGGAAGTTCAGAAGAGAAAGATAAACAACAAGAAAAAGAAGTCTTTAACACTCGACAACTTTTACACAGAGAAAATCCAGACAACCGAGCAAACAGAGGAGGAGAACAAACAAGCATCCGGACCCTCCTCAAATAAGGAAAACTCCTCACAAGCTTTGGAAGAGTTCAAAACTGAGATTCTGAGGAAGATGGAAGAGATCTGGCAAGAAAATAACAGTTTAAAAGGTAGAATCTTGCAATTGGAAAGTGAGGCTCAGAAATCAAATGAACTGATAAGCAAAGTGAACCAGATTGAAAAAGAAAACCAAAAGATCATAGCTGAAAACAAAAAGTTTAGAGCTGAAAATGAAAAGTTTAGAGCCAAAAACCAGTCCCTAAAGGCTAGAATTGAGCAGCTAGAAGCTAATGATCTCTCAAGACAACAAGAACAAATAAAACAAAATCAAAAGACTGAAAAAATAGAAGGAAATATGAAATATCTCAATGAGAGAGTGACAGACCAAGAAAACCGGTCTAGAAGAGACAATTTGAGAATAATTGGTCTTCCAAAAAAAGCAGAAATTAATAGAAACCTGGACTCCATACTAAAAGAAATTATTCAGTAAAATTGCCCTGAAGTCCTACAACAAGAGGACAATATAGATATCGTAAGGATTCATAGAACACCCACTACATTCGATCCAGAGAAGAAAACGGCCAGAAATATAATTGCAAAATTCAAGAGCTTTCAAGCAAAAGAAAAAATCTTACAAGAAGCCAGAAAGAGACAATTCAAATATCAAGGAACAAAAATCAGGATCACACAGGATCTGGCAGTCTCCACGCTAAAAGACCGTAAGGTTTGGAATACAATATTCAGAAAGGCAAGAGAGCTGGGCCTGCAACCACGGATCAACTACCCATCAAAATTGACTATATATTTCCAGGGGAAAGTATGGGCATTGAAGAATTCCAAGTATTTGCACAGAAAAGACCAGGGCTAAATGGAAAGTTTGATATCCAACCAAAAAAATCGAGAGAAACATGAAAAGGTAAATAAGAAACAGAGGGGAAAGAAAGAAAACTTATAATTTTAAAATTTGTCTTTTTAAGGGCCTCAGTAAGATCTAATTATATATATTCCTATGTAGAGAAATGTTATGTATAATTCTCTGTAGTGAACTCTATTCACTATTATAGTATCCACTATTATAGTAATCAGAAGAATAATTCACAGGGTGAGGGTGGAACACTAAATAATCTAAGATGACATGGGGGATGGGAAAGAGGGGGTGAATAGCAGGGGACACCAAGAGAAACTTGAATGAATAAGAAAAATAGGATATTCTATTACACACAAAGAGGGTATGGGAAGGAGAGGGGACAAATACTATTATAAGAAGGAGAGGAAGAGAGCATTAAGAAGTAATATTCAAACCTTACTCTCAGTGTAATCAACCCGGAGAGGGAAGAATAGCTATACTATCCATTGGGACATAAAACTCTTATCTAACCCTTCTGAGAAAGTCAAAAGGGATAAATCAAGGGAAATAGGGGAGTGGGGAGGTCAAAAAAAGGGAGGGGAGAAGAAGGGGAAGGGAATTCATAAGGCCGTTAAAAACAAAAAGGAGGGGGCAAATAAGGGAGGGGGTAGAAAGGGAAGTTAGTCAAGGGAGGGGATAAGGGATAGGGTCTTAATAGCAAACCACTGGGTTTAAAGGAAATAGTTTAAGGAGAAGGGGTAGGAATAGGGGAGGAAATGATAATGTCAGCAAATGCACAACTGATGATTATAACTCTGAATGTGAATGGGATGAACTTGACCACAAAATGGAAGCAAATAGCAGAGTGGATTAGAAACCAAAATCCTACCATGTTGTCTACAAGAAACACATATGAGGTGGGTGGACATACACAAGTTTAAGGTTCAGGGCTTGAGCAAAATCTTTTGGGCATCAAATGAGAAAAAGAAGGCAGGAGTGGCTATTATGATTTCTGACAAAGCCAAAGTAAAAATAGATATGATTAAAAAAGACAGGGAAGGTCATTACATCCTGATTAAAGGCAGTATAAACAATGAGGAAATAACACTGCTCAATATATATGCACCAAGAGGCATAACATCCAAATTCATAAAGGAGAAAGATTGACCATGTTATAGGGCATAGAACCATTGCAAACAAATGCAAACGAGCAGAAATAATAAATATAACCTTCTCAGATCATAATGCAATAAAAATAATAATTAGTAAGGGCACCTGGACAGGAAAATCAAAAATTAATTGGAAATTAAATAATATGATTCTCCAAAACCAATTTGTCAAAGAAGGAATCATAGAAACAATCAATAATTTCATTGAAGAAAATGACAATGATGAGACATCCTACCAAACTCTGTGGAATGCGGCCAAGGCAGTATTCAGGGGGAAATTTATATCCTTGGGTGCATATATTAACAAATTAAGGAGGGCAGAGATTAATGAATTGGGCATGCAACTCAAAAAATTAGAAAGCGAGCAAATTAAAAATCCCCAGATGGAAACTAAATTAGAAATACTAAAAATCAAGGGAGAAATTTATAAAATCGAAAGTAAAAGAACTATTGAATTAATAAATAAGACTAGGAGCTGGTACTTTGAAAAAACAGATAAAATAGATAAAGTACTGGTCAATCTAATAAAAAAAAGGAAAGAAGAAAACCAAATTGACAGTATCAAAGATGAAAAGGGAGACCTCACCTCTAATGAAGAGGAAATTAAGGCAATCATTAAAAACTATTTTGCCCAATTATATGGCAATAAATATAACAATTTAGGAGATATGGACGAATATTTACAAAAATATAAACTGCCTAGACTAACAGCAGAAGAAATAGAATACCTAAATAATCCCATATCAGAAAAAGAAATTGAACAAGCCATCAAAGAACTCCCTAAGAAAAAATCGCCAGGGCCTGATGGATTCACAAGTGAATTCTATCAGACATTCAAAGAGCAACTAATCCCAATACTATACAAATTATTTGATATGATAAGCAAAGAAGGAGTCCTACCAAATTCCTTTTATGACACAAATATGGTACTGATTCCAAAGCCAGGGAGATCAAAAACAGAGAAAGAAAACTACGGACCA
>NW_025373011.1:0-1376 GCF_016433145.1 Gracilinanus agilis
TCTCTCTCTCTCTCTCTCTCTCTCTCTCTCTCTCTCTCTCTCTCTCTGTCTCTGTCTCCTTCTGCCCCATCTCTCTCTCTCTCTATCTTCCTATGTCTGTCTGTGTCTCTCTGTCTCTCTCCCCCTCCCCGCTACCTCCCTCTGCATCTTTTCCTCCTTCGGCTTTCATATGAAATATCACAGGATCTGGTGTCAGTGGAGGTTGGATTTTCAAAATAAAACTTAACTGAATTTGATCACGGGTTCATTGCATCAGGGGAGGCCACAATAGAAAAATGGATGAGATGAAAGGAGAGCTAGTGGAGAGATCTGAGTGCGCACGAGATCCGGTCAGGTGGGGGGCCTTGCAAATGAGTTAAAAAGAAAGCCAGGAAAGCTGGAAACCCCAGAAGGCAGCTGTGACTCCGGGTGGAATGCAGAGATGGAATGCAGGAGGCTGGATGAGTTGGGGAGAGAAGTGTTCCTGCTGAGGCTGGGGAGAGGAAGCCATCAGCCTCGCCCTGATCCCTAGCAGGGAAGCCTGCTAAGACTAGAGTTAGGAAGCCTGTAGCTGTAGTTTCCCTGCTCTTGGCTTAAATCACAGACTTCTCCCTCAATCCCCCTACCCCGCCCCCCAAAAAAGAAAACACTTGAATTTCCTGGAAAAGAGGCTTCACTGAACATGTCCTGTGGGAGGGAGTTGCAGGTGGGCTTTGGATCTTTTAATCTGGATCTTTGATTTCATTGGGGAGGGATGCTTCCAGTGTGGAAGCCCCCTCCAGTGATACAGACCTGCAGTGCTTGATCTCTGGAAGGTGTATGAGGACCCTGTGCTTTTCAAGAGCTTACCTATGATTGGGGCACCTAAGTAGCTCCGTGGATTGAGAGCCAGGCGCAGAGACAAGGAGGTCCTGGGTTCAAATCTGGCCACAGATACTTCCTTGTTGTGTGACCCTGGTCAAGTCACTTAACCCCTGTGGCCTAGCCCTTCCTGCACGTCTACCTTGGAACCAATATACAGTTTTGATTCTAAGACAGATTAGGGTTTGTTTTTTTTGATGAGTTTAAAAAATTTTACTTATGATTACACTGAGCTGATCTGCCTTTCTGGCTTCAAAGCCAGCTTTCAGTCGACTGTGCCACGCTGGCTGCCTCTTGTCACACCATTCTCTGCACATTCCGGTTGTTTTCCAAGAAAAACCTGCAAGGTGACAATTACCGTAATTACTGTATGCGTGCCCGCCAAAGCCCTCCTTTGCTCTGGGGAGCCTCTGGAGGTCACCAGCTCTGGTAGCCCTACCGGAAAGGCTCTAGAGAGGGGCCTGGGATGGCCTGGATGGCTGCCTCTGAGCCCTGTGGCGGAGGAGGGAGGAGGAGGAGGAAGAGGAGATGGAGGG
>NW_025373012.1:0-3842 GCF_016433145.1 Gracilinanus agilis
TATATATATATAATTTCATTTTCACAACAACTATATGAGGTAGATGATATTATGATCTCTGTTTTACAGTAAACTGAAATTCAGAGTTCCATAGCTAGTAAGAAGTTGAGGTTGGATTGGAACAAAGGTCTTTCTGACACCAAGTTCAACACCAAAGACAAAGTACTAAATTACCAGTCTCTATAGTTCTGGATAATCTTATTCCACAGTTATATAGACTAAAATTTAGCTTTGTAATAATAAAAATGCTTATAAATCTTTTTTTTTAAATGGACCTCTTAGAACTATGGTCTTTGAAAAAAGGAGGTATATATATATTTTTCTATCATGAAAGATAACTCAAAATTGGGAGTCTGAGGCAGAAGAAACCTGAACTCCTTAGAAGCTGTTTACTCAAATAGTGAATTTTTATTTCAAAAATTTGGATCTTTACTTTTGTCAAACACAAAGTTTCTATAATATTTTACAACTATTTGTTATATGTCTATTTTGTTCCACCGATCTACTTTTCCAATTCTTAGCCAATACCAGATAGTTTTGATCATTACTGCTTTATAAAAAATTTTAAGATCTGATAACGCCAAACTTCCTTACTTTACATTTTTTATTAATCCCTTTGATATTTTTGGTCCTTTGTTTTTCCAAATGAATTTTGTTATTATTTTTTCTTGTTTAATATTTTTTTTGAAATTTATTTGGCTTCCTTATACATCACTTTATTTATTAAAATTTTTTTGTTATTTAAAAATTTTTTTCCATGGTTACATGATTCTTGTTGTCTCCCTCCCCTCTTCCCTCACCCCTCCCAGAGTTGACAAGTAATTTCTTTTAAAACCAGAACCCCCAACCATATACCCATTTAAGTATATATGAGAGTAAAGGGAAAGCCCCTTTCCTTCCCCTCACACAGAATTTGCTTTACAGTTAAGAATGAAAATGATTTAGTTGATACTTACTTAGTTTTTGAAATCTCTCACCTCTTTATTTCTTTCCCCTTGAGAAAAAAAGAAAAGAAAATTTTGAATGTAAACGATATCTAAAATTGGTAGATTTCTATTTGCTATTTAACGTAAGCAAAGCAGTAATTGAGGTAAGGTGACAACATAGTTGACCAGTCTTGTGGTCAGAGAGATGTGGGTTAAGTCCTGATTCTAACATTTCTGGCTGTGTGACTGAGAAAATCATTTAACATTTTTTAATTTTAAGACTATTAAAATCCTACTCTAATGACATCAATACGCGAAAGTAATCAGCAGATATTCGTTAATGATTTTCGCAGAAGACAACATCATGACACTCAATTTAAAGAAAATATAAGATCCTCCCCTGTTTATTGATTGTTGGTTATTTAAAAAATATTATCCAGAAGAGCAAAGTGCTCTCAGAACAAGTGCCTAGCACATAGTAGGTGCTTAATAAATGGTTTCTACAACTCAATAAGCTCTTCCCCTATCCGTGCATATATTAAAATCATAAAATATTCCTTGATAGGTTTGCTTCTTACTTAAAAATCATAGAATATTAGAGCTAGAGGGAAATTTAGACACTGTCTTTTCAAAACATTTTATCATCCACAGAGTTAGAGTGGGAAAGATTTTAGAGGACACTTGGTTTAACTCCCTAATTTTGCCCACGAGAAAATGAAGGCCAAGAAGGTAAGTGGATTAGTTGGAGAAAAATAGCTACTTTGTGTAAGAAATGACTACATTATTTTTTATTATTGTGAGGCAGTTAGGTAGCACAGTGTATAGAGCACTAGACCTGGAGTAAGGAGGATCTGGGTTCAAATGTGGCCTCAAACATGTCCCAACTATATGACCTTGGGTAAGTCATTTAACTCCGTTTGCATAGCCCTTGCCCTTCTGTCTTAGAGTTGTTGCTAAAACTGAAAGTAAGGGTTTAAAGAAAAGTCATTATCCAGGATGTATTGTAAGCTTAAAAGCTAATAATCTTCTAATATATATCCTCATCATATCAAACAAAATAGAAAACAATAACAATCAATTAAAATCATTATTTGACTGATTTAACAGTATTTTTGGTTGACTTGGCCAGTCATATCATTGAAAACAATTAAACCATTTTGTGTTTGTAGAACCAATCTCCATGGAAACTAAATAATATGGACAGATTACAAGAATCAATCATTGTCAAAGGGTCATATTTAGGATCATATATCTTGAACTAGAAGATACCTCAGCAATCATGTAATCCCCTCATTTTACAGATGGGGAAACCGAGACCCAGGGTGGTTAAAGAATAGGTATCTAAAGTAGGATTTGAACCCAAGTCCTCTCACTCCAGGGAAAGTGCCCTTTCATATGGAGCCACGCTGCTTCTCTAGTCAGGTCAGACTGAGAATAAATTCAGTTTAGTGCTGAGGCTTTCTGACCCTCTGCCTCTAGTCCAACCACCCTTTCTTTACTTTTCTTAATTATTCTTTCTCTCCAAACTTGGGTATTTGATATTGAAAGCTTTCATTAAATACTGCTCATTTTGTATTTAAGGGATGCAGAAGAGAAGCCATACCCCTGAAGGACAAAACGGGAATTTTTAGGGAATATGTTTTCCCTGCTTTTCTGTCTATTATACTGAAGAGTCCTGGGATGATTTAGAGAAGCTTTCCTCTTAAAATATGGCAGTGACACAACATCCTTTTATATTAGCAGATATGAAACTTGGATCTCAACTTTTTCTTCCTCCCTTCTCCAGGCTACTCCTCTAACATGGAAAGTGACCCAATAAGTGAAATGAAACTTGGCCAGATCAGCAACATTTGGAAAGTGGAAGGTGAAAGTGTTGACATCTGCTTGTATTCTGCAGCCTGAGTCCCTGTCGCATCATGTGAGATGGTCAGAGCTTTCTTGTCCGGCAGACACCTCACGTTTTGTGGTTGACCTCTGGGCACATTGTCAGGCTTAAGCTGAAAAATGATGGTGATGCTGACATAAGCAGTTTGAGCAATAATAGCATTTCTTATTATATTTTCGAGAGGGAGTAGTCCTTCTTTTTGAAAAAAATTATTTATTTGCTCATTACATTAAAATTCTAAAGTATCTCCCTCCTTCTCTTCCCTTCCCACACTAGATAAGGCATCATTTGACAAAAAAGATATATGATTATATAAAACTATGTCTTGTTCCTATTTATCAGTTCTTTTTGTAGAGGTGGACATAGACAAATCATTATTCAAGCAACGTTTCTGTTGCTCTGTATGATATTCTTTTAGTTCTGCTCATTTTACTCTTCAGAATTTCATGTAGGTCTTTCCATGTGTTTTAAAAGTTTTTTATTTCCCCAATTACACGTGATAACATTTTTCAACATACGTTTTCTGAAAATATAAGCTCCAAATTGTCCCTCTCCCTCCCTTGCCTCCCCGCTTCCAGAGATTGTAAGCAGTTTGATCTGGCCTATACCAGTATTATAATTTCTATGTTTAAAAAAATTTTAACATGCTCATCATTCCTTAAAGCACGCAAGTATTCTATAGCAATCATATGTCATAATTTGTTTAGCCATTCCCAAATTGATGGGCATCCCTTCAATTTCCATTTCTTTGCCACCACAAAGAGAACTGCTTTAAGTATTTTAAAACATATAGATTTTCCCCCTTTTTCCTTGATTACCTTAGGAAATAAAACTAATTGTGGTATTGTTGGGCCGAAAGGCATACACAGCTTTATAATTCTTTGAGTATAATTCCAGATTGTTCTCCAAAATGGTTGTATCAGTTCAAAGTTCCACTAGCAATGATCGTTCCACTAGCAATGATCTTTCCAGTGAAAATTCTTTCCTTTCCTTCCTTCCTTCCTTCCTTCCTTCCTTCCTTCCTTCCTTCC
>NW_025373013.1:0-4345 GCF_016433145.1 Gracilinanus agilis
AAAAAAAGTGGTTAAGTTTTTCAATTAACAACATTTAATTAGAATTATAAAATAGAAAATAGATTTGCTTGTGTGAGTTGTCCTAATCAAGGAGGTTATGATTCTGGTCAAAATAAAGAGGGTATTTAAAAAAAAATTGTAATTGGCACAGATGGAATAAAATACTGATTCTTCCAAATGAAATCCAATTATTATGTCTAGGAATGAAATACAAATTCCTCAGTAAACTCATTACCTGGTCTTTTAGCACTTTTGTTACTTCTGTTCATTTCACTTATCAAGATTAAATTTCCTTGCCTCAGTTCTTTGTAAGAGAATGGAAGTTACCAGGTCAAAGGGCATGGTTTTATATTTTACTCTGCTTAAATCTCTAGGATTACTTCTTTTTTGTAACCAGAAGTCTACAAAGGAAGAGAACTTCTTCCTCCATTTTAACATCAGGAAAAATCATACAGAACTTTTATATTTTCCTTAACTGCAAAAATAAAAACAAAACAAAGCACTATCTCATTCTATTGGCAGTGTTCAACCAACAGATAATAAGGGACTACTCTCTACAAGCAGAGAAGTGGCTTGGCATAATGGATAGAGGATGGATACTGCAATCAGGAGATATGGGAATATATTCTGTCTCTGAAATATACTATTACTGTGACCATGGGCAAAATATTCAATTCTTCAGTTCATCATGTTTTACCTCTCTTCCTTCAAGAAGGGTTTTTCCACACCTCGACTTCCCTAAAAAGAGGAAATTAAAGGTCTGGACCTAAAACCTGGTAATACAAAGCCAAAAAGAAATGTTCCTGACCTGAAGAAGATTATATTCTACCTGGAGAATAAAATTTGTGCGAAGAGAAGCATTTACATAGTACTTTTAGAAGTTGAAGAGTACTAAAAACTTAAAGATATACCAACACTTCTAGTCTAATAAAATATATATCAACCTTTCATTTGGAGCAAAAAACTTAATAAGTTAAAACACCTTTTTAATTAAAGGATTTTGATAGGTAAGAAGTAGACCCTTTAGAAATCAAGACTATAGTTGTCTCATTTTGGGACTTTATTGAAATCACATATTTGTATTTCTCTGTGATTGATCCCGATCTACATTGATTATCCTAAAACACTTGTAACTGGTGACAGAGGGAGCTAATTTGTAGAGAAGAGCTAGATGAATTAACATCACCAATATTGGAAATATAATGAAAGTATCCCAAAGTTGAATTAATGATATAATTTCTGTAAAGAATCCAGGAGGAGCATATTTCTTCAGCTATTGAGGTGTATAAAAACTTTCTATGAAGATGAGAAATACTGATAGATGGCCTACACATTCAACAAGATTAGGTCTACAAATGGAGGTATATAGATCTCTTAATCATAATGGTCAATGTACCAACTCAGGTACAGATACAAAAAGGTAACTAGGTAAAAAGACATAGAATCATCTGATTTGATATTAGAGTAATTTATCTTGTTGTTGCAAAAATAAGAGAAGTAGAAAACTATCAAGATAATCCCAGAATAAAAGGGAAGCTTTGGGCCAGACTGAGGTGATTAGGAAGTTTTAGTTGGGTTTTGAATTCCCATAGATTTTTTTTCCAATGAGCATAACCATGTTTTGGCATGCCAGACAGAGAGACTGCAGAGAGTAAGCCCATCCTGGAATGAGAATGCATAACAGAAAAGGCAAACAGACAGACAGATAGAGAAAGAGAGAGACACAGAGACATAGGCAGAGAGAGAGAGAAGAAAAGATAAGAATATATCAGTAATAAATTTGACAGAATTATTGGCTTTGGCAGGTGGATGGAGGGGAGTTCAGTCATTTGATTCTTTCCTTTCCCTATTGCCCAAAACACAGCATTGAAAACATTTCTAGTCAAGGATTTCTATCTCAATCCCTATCTTCAGCAACTCCTAACTTTGCACAGTTGCTGAGAATAGGGTAGAGGAAATGAGAAAGAGTTGACCCTGATTGTGAGACCCATAACAGTCTTCTATTTCTTGTTTGTGCATTTATCTGGTGTTTTTTGGTATTCTTGTTGTTTGTATTATTACTTGAAAATACTAATAAATTATATGGTCATTAATAGTAATTTTTCTGAAGCCTATATATCTATGGTTCAAGATTGAGAAACATGTCATCGTTACACGAGAGAAGAAATATACCAAGTTTTACCTCTAATGGGGAAACACTCGTGGGTAAATAATAAACCTTGGGTTTTAGAGAAAGGGGAGGAGGACTGACTGGACAGGGTAATAGACTGGGAATAACCTACATACACTGATGTATACATCAAGAATAGATTTGGCAGTTGGAGGGAGTGACAGTTAGGATTCACCTGCCACACAGATCAGCCAGTAAACCTATTAACTATACAGGGATTGAGTGACAGCAAGGAGCTTAAGTAAACCAGGTTTAATTAGATAAATTTAGTTTGAAGGAGGGTAAAAGAGGTTTCTTTTCTAATAAACTATGGGCAGGTTTCTGGGTCAGGGAAGGAACTTAAGCTACACTAAACTATAGGCTATCAGGGCACAGCTGGGCTAGCAGGAATGGAAATGGGATCCTCACTGCTGAGACCTGTCCAAATCCAGTGGTGACATGGCCATCCCAGGTAATCCAGAGATGGGTAAAGTTAGGGAATTAAACCAGCCTGAGATGACCAGCAGTCCAGGTCAGGTTTGATATTCTCAACCTAACTTCCCACAGGTAGATGATTCTTCCTCCAGGATACAATCCTCACTTTTCCTGAGGTCTCCCACTGAGTCAGTTGATCAGTTTCAACCTGCACTCAGCCAACATGGAATCCATCCCAGGAGAGAGAGGCACTTCTTGCTTCACCATTCCATTTAGAATTCTCCAGCCTTGCCTGATAAACTTCCTAATAACTAATCTTAAATATCTATACCTTACTTATTAATTTATCTACAACATACTTTATGATAAAGGACAATCATCTTGGAAAAAGAGTTTCTGCAATTTGAGGAATTTCCTGAAAAGATTCAGAACATATTCACTAAATGGCCTTTGAAACTAGAGAAGTAAGAAGATGAACAAGTAGCAGAAAGGGAATTGAAAAAGAGATAATGGGGTGATTCATCCAGTGTACCTTAAATGTATTACTTCCCATTCATGCCCCACAAAAACTGTATATGAATATATTATGCTTCCACACATTGAAACCAGTCTGCTGAGGATGAAAACTTGATTCAGAATATTAAAACAATTAATATTATACATTTGAGAGAAAAGAGAGAAAAACAAGATGGAGTGAATCAGTACTTGTATTGAATAAACAGAATGAGTTTTGAGGCAGCATAGTGTGTAGTGAAAATAGTAAAATCTTTGACATATGTTAATGTAGTTAGATATTTTAAAAATGAAAAGAATTTTTATGGATCATGAAATCAGAGGGCCTTTATCCCCTAATGTGATTACTATATCTTCCACATTTTACAAATAAGTCAAGAAAATACCAGAAGGTTTTATAAAAGGTCACCAAGTAGGTGAGAAACCAGGTCATTTAGCTTCTAGTGTTCTGTTTATATCTATTTTAAATCTGAATGAATGTTTATTAATTTTTTTACCATTTTGACTTCTGTATTTTTTAAACATTTATTAATAATCATTTTTAACATGGTTACATGATTCATGCCCCTACATTCCCCTTCACCCCCCGCACTCCCGCCACCCATGGCCAATGCACATTTCCACTGGTTTTGTCATGTGTCCTTGATCAAGACCTATTTCCAAATTGTTGGTGGTTGCATTGGTGTGGCAATTTCGAGTCCACATCCCCAATCATGTCCACCCCGACACATACGTTCAAGCAGTTGCTTTTCTTATATGTTTCCTCTCCTGCAGTCCTTCCTCTGAATGTGGGTAGTTTTCTTTACCATAAATCCCTCAAAGCTGTCCTGGGTCATTGCATTATTGCTGGTACAGAAACCCATTACATTCAATTTTACCACAGTATATCAGTCTCTGTGTACAATGTTCTGGCTCTGCTCCTTTCGCTCTGCATCAGTTCCCGGAGGTTTCTCCAGTTCGCCTGGAACTTCTCCAGTTTGTTATTCCTTTTAGCACAATAGTATTCCATCACCCGCATATACCACAGTTTGTTCAGCCATTCCCCAATTGAAGGACATACCCTCCTTTTCTAGTTTGTTGCACCACAAAAAGCACAGCTATAAATATTTTCGTACAAGTCTGTTTATCTATGATCTCTTTGGGGTACAAACCCAGCAATGGTATGGCTGGATCAAAGGGCAGGCATTCTTTTATAGCCCTTTGAGCATGATTCCAAATTGCCAGCCAGAATGGCTGGATCAGTTCACA
>NW_025373014.1:0-3037 GCF_016433145.1 Gracilinanus agilis
TGTCAAGCTCTGGGGGGAGGCAGAGACAGAGAGAAAGAGGGAAACAGAAGCAAAAGAGAGACCGAGAGAGGGGCGGAAAGGGAGGGAGAGAGAAACAGAGACGGAGGAGCGGTGGGGGAGAGGGAGAGACAGAGAAATGAGAGAAAGAGGAGAGACCGAATAGGAGAGAGGGGGGAGAGAAAGAGGGAGGAAGGAGGGAAAGAGAGAAAGAGGGAGGGGGAAGGAAGGAGAGAAAAAGAGAGTTGGGAGGAGAGAGAGACAAGGAGAGATGGGGGAGAGGGAGGGAGAGAGAAAGACAGACAGACAGACAGACAGAGACGTAGTGAGAGACGTTGCTAGGGTTTGAGGCTCAGAGGTTGTGCCAAGGTAAAGGCATGAGCTAGGGGCCCAGGCAGGAGGGGGAAGGAGAGGAGGGAGAAGACTGACTGAACTTGGAGGTCCGGCCGGAGGTTCAGGTATACCAGGGAAACGCCAGCCGAGGCCTGGGGCTCAATAAGAATGGCAGGAGCCCCTTCCTGGCCCACCTTCCCAAAGTCGAATTTAATTCTAATCTTCAGGCAGGCAAGTGGGAGGGAAGCTGCTGCCTCTCGGAGGTTGAGGAAGTAAAAGTAAAATGGGGAAGCTGGGTTTTCTCCCTCCCTGTCTCTGCCCTTCTCTTCCCCCTCTTCTTTGTGGTTTCTGGCCGGGTCATCCCCTTCCTGCTAAGCCTGGGAAAGTCCCCGTCTGCCTCCTGTCCCCTGCCATGCTCGAGCACTTCTGTGCCCTGAGCTCGGCTCCTCCCCTCCCCCCAGAGGCCCCCTTCCCATCCAGGATTGGGGGATGCTCCAGCAGTCCAGGGACTTGGAAACCTAAACTTGAGCCCTCCCTAGGCCCTTCCAGGTCCTTGGATTCTAGTTCTCCAAGGGCTCTTCCCCCAGGTGCTTTGGGCTGCCAACACTTTCATAGAGACCAAAAGAGAGAAGCTGTTTGGATCTAGAGCCCATCTAAGATCCTGAGGTTTAGAACTGGGAGGAACCTCAGAGATGAAGTCTTGCTTAAGATTTCCCAGCTAATTAGAAGCAGAGGTGGGATTTGAACTCAGGTCCTCTAACTTCACTGTAGCCCATGACTGACTGTGGCAAGGGCAAGAAAGGTCTTCCCTGGTCCTTGGGAGCCAGCAGACTGGGTGGTCCCTAAGACAGCAGAGCCATAGAATCTCCAAGCTAGAAGGCGCTTGGGCTTCACGAAGCCATTGGATTGTAACCCAGAAGCTCGGCTCCAGGAGCCGATGCCCCGGGTCCTCTGTCCCTCTGGCATCTTCCTCTCTTCCTCAGGAGTCTGATCTCATTTCTTTCAATCAGCCTGAGTGGGCAGTGATCCCTCTCACAGGGCAAAGAGGAGCCTGCTCTTGCTCTATCGAAGAAGGGGCTTTATCCATCCCTGTGAGAGGGGGCAGGGAAGGGGGCAAAGGACTGTGGGAGGGCAGAACTCCTTGCCTTTGAGACTTGCCAGCTCAGCCTACTTAGAGCTGAGAAGCCTCTGGCAGACGGGTTGAAGTATGACCCTTCTAAGCTGAGCCTCTACTTCCCTGATGGTTACCTCCATCCCTCCCTCCAGCAAAGAGAGAGGTGCCCATTCCACCTTGCTTAACTACTCAGGGCACAAACTGGGATCCAGCCTGGGCTAGTGGTTGGAGAGTGCTTCCTTAGGAACTTGGGGCCCTGAGATCCCTGCCAACCATAAACTCTAGGAGCTGGCAAGCCTCTGTTCAGGGAACGAAAGTCTCATTTATCCCCATTTTACAGAGGGAAATGACTGACACCCAGGTCATAAAGTCAGTTAGTAAGAAGCAGAGCCAGAATTGTATCCTAAGGCTTGTGACTTGTATGATTCTTTGTACTTTGGACCATTCTAGGAGCCTTAAACTGGAACGGCTTTTAGCAAGCCCTAATCGTTGGGGACTTTTTTTTTTTAATTGTGAAGGATAATTATTCTTAACTGAATGAGCCCTTGTGCCTGCCAATGAAATGGAACGAAACAAACAAACCCAACTCTTTGAAGATTCTGAAATTCAGGTGCCAGGAAAACAGAAAGAACCCCTGCCCCCCCAAAACAAGTGATTACTGAGAACCCCCCCCCCAAACAAATGATAACATGGAGTTCAAGTTTTTTCAGTAGTGATCTGAAATCTGTATGTGTTCCAAATGCTTAATTTTATTTTTTCTTCTTAAAAAATAAAATAACACTTATTTACATTCAACTAAATTAAAATGTCAAATCAAAATAAATTTCTTAAATTTATTTAAATTAAATTGAAATTTCAAAAATAAGATTAAATTAATCAGATTTAATTTTAATTTAAAATTGAATTAATTTTTCTTGACTTAAATTAAATTTTTTTAAATTAAATTTTATTTAAATTAAGTCTTTTGTTTTTTTTATGTTGCTCACATTTCCCCCTTATTTCTCCCTTTTTTCTTTCAGATAGCCACCTCATTTAAGATTTTTTTAAAAAAGAGAAGAGAAAAAATGAGCTAAACTAATAAATACCCCAAAAAATCTGAAAATATTTATAGTGTTCAACATTTGTGTCCCTCCTACCTCGAAAAGGAATAGAGAAAGGCATCTTCTCCTATCTTTTCTTTGGGGCTAACTGCATGAACCATAAACTTTTCTTTTTTTAAACCGAAAACCTTAAAAAACCCTTTTATTGATGTCTTTTTTTAAGCATCATTTTCCAATAATTACTCTCTGACAGATACTCTCCCTTATAATGAAGTCAGAACAAGCCAACTTGTGGAAAGTATGTGAAAGTAGTCCACCACCTTTCTACTGAGGACTGTTGAAGCACCTGTGATCTGGGCAGCGATAAGGGTTTGAATGTTTGTTTACCGGTCAGACAAGAGCAGTCCAGGGAACAGATGCATCCACTTGCTTCATATAAGAGTAGGGTTCTGGTTCAGTGATAGTTCTTGATCAAGGCAATGAGAATATGGATACATAACATATTCCCTTCCTTCCTTCCTTCCTTCCTTCCTTCCTTCCTTCCTTCCTTCCT
>NW_025373015.1:0-2252 GCF_016433145.1 Gracilinanus agilis
GTCCTTTATTAATATATAAATATTAATTATATATTTTATTCATATAATACATCATGATTATATGTAATAATATTATATATAAATAATATGTTTATATATATATCCCCTCACCCATTAGACTATAAGCTCCTTGAAGTCAGGAACTCTTTTTGCTTTTCTTTGTATCTGCAGAGCTTAGCATAGTGCTTGGCACATAATAAGTGCTTCCTAAATGTTTGTTGATTGATATCAAAGTGGTAGTTTCTAGCTCTGGTCTCCATGGGGTCTCTCCATTCCATCTGGAAAACCTCTGCTTATAATCCTTATTACCAGCTCCCAAAAGCCCATAGTCACAGGAGACAAAAAATTCTGTTAACCCACAACTGCAGTCTCCCTTTTCCTTAAGCATAGACTTTTATATAGGAAGTGGACTATGGACCGGCTTTCATACCCCGAACAGATACACTCACTCTCTCCCTCCCTCCCTCTGTTTCTCTCTCTCTCACACACATTCATTCACACACTCATACATTCCACCTTTGTAATTACCCACACTTCATAGTAGAGGTCTTTCCTAATCAGGAAACTCAGTATCACAGAGCTCTAATCAGGAGCCTAAGAATTTCAGGGCAGAATGGAAAACTGGGTGCCTCACTTGGAGAACAAAGACAAAGGCTGGTGGGAGCCAGGAGGAAAAACAGTTCTTCTGGGACCAAGAAACCATCCTTGCCATACCAGACCCACAGTTCTAACAGCACTCCCTGTGTCACTGTGGTCTCCTGAATGCAAAACCAACACACCTTCACACTAGGGGCTAGCTTTAATTTACCTTTAGAGCTTTGTTCCTTTAGCTCAAGACTCTTATCTCCTATTAAATAAAAATATCCCTAGGAGAACTGACAAATAACCCTTAAAAATCATTTTGTAAAAAATAACCCTTATCTTCTATCTTAGAATTTATGCAAAGTATTTGCTTTAAGGCAGTAAAAAAACAAAAACAAAAAACCCCTACACAATTGGGGTTAAGTGGGGTTAAGACTTGCCCAGGGTCATGTAACTAGGAAAGTACCTGTCTGAGGTCACATTTGAACCCAGGCCTAGGTTCTCTATCCACTAAGTGACCTAGCTGCCCCTTATCAATCATTTGTAGTTTATCAGGAATGAAGTAGAAGGGACAAGTCTTCTTTTCTCCCAGACTCTTTAGCCAGCCCTCATATGGCATGTTTCCCATTTCCCTCACTAACTTGTTATATCCTTCCTAACATGTGGTACCCAAAACTGAGTAGAAGGGAACAGCCCTCTCTGGTTTCAGAAATGTCTCCATTCTGAACCTATCCACCCCTGACTCCACAAACATATATCTTTTGAAGGTTCCATTCCCCTAGTCCTGTGTTGGTGAACATATGGCATGAGTGCTGGAGGGGCTGCTCCCTTCCCCCTCTCCTCACATGCCTGAAGACATTTCTCACATCACCTGCCCCTCTGCCCAGCAGCCCAGTGGGAGTTTTTTCTCCCTCCTCTGTCTGGGTTAAGGTGGGGGGCTCTCATGTCAGGTGACAGTTGTAATTTGGGCACGACAGTCTCTAAAAGGTTCACCAAGAGGACCATAATAATTATAACTTAGATTTACAGCGTACTTTAAAAAGTGCACATTACCTCCACTATCTCATTTAATCCCCACAAAAGTCTCATCATACATTCAAGAAGCATGTTATTGATAGTAGAAAAAAGTCTCAGTCTAGTCTCTCATCTCCAGCCTGTCCCGGACCCACAGACAGTGCCTCTTCCCCAGCTGAAGCACATTGCCCCATTCTGAGCATCTTCCTCTTTGATCCAGAAGATCCTCAAAGGGAAAATGGAATCAGGAGTGACAAGATTAGGAATACAGAGTCCATATCCTTTGGGAAGAGGATGCTTCAGTGCCCTTGGTTAAAAAAAAATCCCCACCTCTCCTGGTCATGAAAAAAGATTGGTCCTGATCCACCTAGGGCCTAACAGCTGGATGGTGCCTTCTTACCATTTCCTTGCATTTCACCTGACTTTCATCAGGGTCTCTCTCTATTTCCTGATAGGTAGGGTGGGAGTGGGAGTAGGAATGACAAAGCAACAATCATCCTAGTATGGGATGAAATTGGGCACTATCCCCCAGAATACATTGATTAGTATTAGTAATCCTAGATTGGCAACTTCCTATAGAAAATTAGGTGCCCTTCACTGGGGAGATACCAATCTTTCCTTATGAAGAATAGAGAAATCCCCCTCCCCAAGCAGCT
>NW_025373016.1:0-6458 GCF_016433145.1 Gracilinanus agilis
TCTCTCTCTCTCTCTCTCCATGGCTACAGTAACCTTCAGACCCAATCACTCATTACCATGCTTCCCATTCATGACCCATGACCCGTGGCACCCAAAACAGGTTTATCCCCCAAAACACATGGTGCCTAGTCAAGGGCAAAGCCACAAAAGTAAGGCTTAGATGTGACCCCTTTAACAAAGCTTTTCCTGATATCTTGAGGATGTTAGTATTTCTCTCTTATTGAAACTACTTTGTATTGCTCTGCATTTCCTTATAAGTATACAAATTATATCTCCTCATCCCCCCACCCCCACCCCCAGCTTCTTTAGGACAGAACCCGATTCATTTTTGCCTTTGTAATCCCCAGTAGCTAGCACAGTCCCTGGCGCTTATTAAGTGTAGTAATGTTAATTAAATTGAGTTGTAATTTGAAATCAGCCTCTTACAGTTGTTGGGATGATTTATTGGGAATAATGCTGGTTCTGTCCCAAGATGCCATTCAGATGTAATGGGCTTCTGGGAATTATCTTGATGGTTTTATATGGGGCAATGCCTCCTTACACTACAGAATAGTATTTTCCCAGGACCCTGAGCCATTGTTTCAGCTACTTTTATTGAATTTCATAAAAAATAATCCATTCCTCTCGAGTATTCAACTGTCTACTTAGTTTTCCCACAAGTAATTATTTTATAACTTTTATTATGATTTGGTCAAATGGAACTGTTGGTGACTGATTCTTGTGTGATGATACTTTCAAATTGTGGCACCCTTTCTATTTGCTTTGCAATGAAGTAAAATCAAAATTTGCAAACATTTTATTTTTTCTCAGCTTTGGGGTTTGCTTTACATAGGAGATACACGGATCCTTCCTTTCTTGTGAAATCCAAGTCATTCTTATGTTTGCTATATTTAATTTGAAACTATATCCTTGGCTTTATAAGAGAAATTTATTTTGGAGGCAGAGTTATATAAGTCTTCCGTGTTCATCACAAATTGAACCAGGTTTTGAATAATCCAACATAAATACAAATTATTCTTGTTGTTAAAACTCTTCAAGTGTAATAGGTATAGAGGGGAAAATTAGTATTTTGCCCATTAAACAAAATTGAAATAGACAAAGAAGATATGAAACTGCTTTCCATAAGAGTCATTTACTAACTAAAGTGGGGAGATTTTTGTATGGGATGCAGCTAGGTGGCTCAGTGTATAGATCACTGGGCTTGGAGTCAGGAAGATCTAAGTTCAAATGTGACCTCAGGCACTTAATAGCTGGGTGATCCTGGGAAATTTACTAACCTCTGTTTGCCTCAATCCATAAGATGAAAATAGCAAACCATTTTGAAAAAATGCTAAATATTCTGAATGTTTGTACAGGATAAAGGATACTTATAGGCAGTATGATGTGAATATTATGTTGGACTTGGAGTTAGGAAGACCTTGGCTTAAATCTTGCTTGATGCCTACTAGTTGAGTGACTATGGGCCAGTCACTTAGACTCTGAGTGTCACTCAGGCAATTTCCTAGGACTTATCTACTAAGTCATAGAAGGACTGCTGACTGTGTTGCTGGGCCGAATTCCCATACTGAGAAGCTCACCTTGCTGGTGAAATCACAGGTAATTTCTATATCATTTTATACAACATGAGAAAATACTTTCTCAGGGATATAGGCCAATGTTTAGTCTTAGTCTATGACTGACAAGACCAAAAAACTGTAAGCTGAAAGGTCATAGGAATTATAGAGAAGAACTCTTTTTCATTCTTGATTCTGGAAATAGAATTATCCAGACACTAGGTTCTGTAATGAGAAGGTAAGTGACTTGGAGTCTAGAAGATATCAATTGAAATTTGGTCTAAGATATTAGCCATGTGACCCTGGACAAGTCACTTAATTTTGTTTGACTCAGTTTCCTCATTTATAAGTGAATTGGAAAAGGAAAAATACTACTCTGGTATCTTTGCCCAGAAAACCCTAATGGGGTCACAATGAGTCAGATAGGAGTGAAATGACTGAACCGAACAACAAAGTTCTGTAAGCTACTGCTCTTGGTTCTGGGGATGCATTTTAGGAATTCTAGCCTGATGAGGTCCCACGAAAAAAGAACTTGAAAACTGGAAGCTTTGGTTAATTTGACTAAAACTATATCTCTTATCTTGAAAGGTGAATAGTGTTACATTCTTAAGATCTAACTGTTCACATGTGACTGATAGGATTCTTTAGACATCCTAGGAACATATCTTGCATCTAAAACCTCAGGTAACATGGAAAAAAGTTTTAAATACTGGTCTTTGATGGAGGAGAACCCAGCATTTTGATCAACTCTGTGAGGAACACAGTCATATCTATTGCAGAGATAGTGAGACATCTTTAGAACCAGTCTAATTTGCAAGTAGGGAGAAATGATCTTTTAGGTGAAATGATCTGAAGAGTACTAGGAAGGTCTCTACCTAGTGCATGGTACTTAGATTTCTGCACCGAGAAGATGATTACTATTCCTTTGACATCTTCACAAGGTTCTCTTATAAAAAGGAAGTTCTCTTGGAATGTATAATCAAAGAATATTGGATCTAATCAGAGAACTCAGATTAAAATCCTTGCTTTGTCTCTTATGACCCCTATGACTTGGGACAAATCATTTCCCCTCTATGGATCTTGATTTTCTTATGCATAAAATGAAGGGATTTGGACTAGACAAGTCCTAAGGTCTTTTCCAACTGAATGTAGAGCATGATTTAGGGACATGGAGGAAGCACAATGTTTGCACATAACATGAGCCCTCCCTTCAAGGAACTTATAGGATAGTTGAAGTGAAAAAAAAACAAAAATGCATGGGACTTGTGTATAACTTTTTTTAGTTTTATTATTTTTTTATTATTTTAGAAAAATTTTCCATGGTTCCATGATTCATGTTCTTTCTCTCTTCTCAACCCTCACCCCTGTAGCCAACATGCATTTCCACTGGGTTTTAAATGTGTCATTGATGTAAGGATTAAGGATCAATATGGAAGCATAGTTGCAGGCAGGCTTAGAGAAACCTCAAACCTCTATCAGGGGGAGGGAATGAGTGGATGGAATTCTTTCCTCCTCCCCCTCCCTTGGCAGTTGAATGGTTTGGCAACTGCTATTAACAGAATCCCTCTTGTCCAGCAATGGTTGCTATCTAACTTAGCTTTCACAGGGTTAAATTGGCTGACAAAAAGGGAATTATCCCACAGAAATTGGCAACTTCCACTATTTAAGGATTATTCCCTAAGCCCCAGATAGGAAAAGTGCTCAGGATGTCTTCAAGCAGCTTTTTAATCACTGGATCACAACTATGCTCAGGATCAGCCTAGATGGAGATTTGACTAAGGTAATGTATGAACTTGGTTTATATAGCTTGAATCACCACACCTCACTCATACACTATTAACAAGAAGAGGGATTTATTAATTCAAAGAATTTGGGAAGGAGGAAAAAATCTAGGTTTGTAGGTGAGGTAAAATCTGTCTAAGATTTTCAAGGTGCTGCCAGAATAGCTACCCCTCAGAGGGGAAAGCTTCTCACTAAAACTATTTTCCCCTAAACTCCCTCACAATCTAAACTATATTTTAATCTAATAACACTTAGTACAAGATTATAAAAATGGTCTTGATTGTAGATCTGTAGTTGTTTAGAGTTGACTGAGACACTGCATGCAAGTTTTGGTCACAGTGCTCACAACCTTAGGAAAACAGTCTGGATTGAGTCTGTGTGGAGTATATAGCAATGATCCACCTTGCTCTCTGAGTTAGAGATCAGCTAAGCTACTGAGAAGAAGTAATCTTACCAATTCCAGCCTCCCAGCTCCCTCTGTCCCTCAAAGAGTGATCTTGCCAAACAGGGTGTCCTGCTTTTATACCCACATTCTTAACTGTCCCAACTGCCCTCTCTCCTGGAGTTCTGGGGGTACTATGGAGTTCTATGAGGCAATTCACCCCACTTAAGATTATTCATGTTACACTGATCAAAACCTATTTGCATATTATTGATAGTTGCATTGAGGTGGTTGTTTAGAGTCTACATCCCAAATCATATCTGCATCAACCCATGTGTTCAAACAGTTGTTTTTCTTCTGTGTTTCTACTCCTATAGTTCTTCCTCTGAATGCGAATAGCATTCTTTCTCATAAGTCCCTCAGAATTGTCCTGGATCATTGCATTACTGCTAGTAGAGAAGTCCATTACATTTGATTTTACCACAGTGTATCATTCTATGTGTATAATGTTCTCCTGGTTCTGCTCCTTTCACTCTGCATCAATTCCTGGAAGCCATTCCAGTTCATTATTCCTTTGAGCACAATAGCATTCCATAACCAGCAAATACCACAATTTGTTCAGCCATCCCCCAATTGAAGGGCATATCCTCGTTTTCCAGTATTTTGTCAATTCAAAGAGTGCGGCTATAAATATTTTTGTATGTCTTTTTCTCTATGATCTCTTTGGGGTATAAACCCAGCAGTGGTATGGCTGGATCAAAGGGCAGACAGTCTTTTAGAGCCCCTTGCACATAGTTCCATATTGCCATCCAGAATGGTTGGATCAATTCAACTCTAACAACTCTAACAACAAGGCATTAATATCCCAATTTTGCTACATCACCTCCAACATGTATCACTTACTTTTGCTGTCATGTAAGCTAATCTGCAAGGTGTGAGATGGTACCTCAGAGTTGTTTTGATTTACATGTCTCTAATTATAAGAGACTTAGAACAATTTCTCATGTTCTTATTGATAGTATTTATTTCTTTATCTGAAAATTGCCTATTCATGTCCCTTGCCCATTTATCAATTGGGGAATGGCTTGATGTTTTTGTGCAAATGATTTAGCTCCTTATATATTTGAGTAATTAGATCTTTGTCAGAGTTTTTTGTTATAGACATTTTTTCCCAATTTGTTGATTCCCTTCTGATTTTGGTTGCATTGATTTTGTTTGTACAAAACCTTTTAATGTAATCAGTACTTTTTTGTTATATAATTGAGCAAAATATTTTTTAATGATTGCCTTAATTTCCTCTTTATTAGAGGTGAGGTCTCCCTTTTCATCTTTGATACTGTCAATTTGGTTTTCTTCTTTCCTTTTTTTTTAATTAGACTGACCAGTACTTTGTCAATTTTATTTGTTTTTTCAAAGTACCAGCTTCTGGTCTTATTTATTAATTCAATAGTTCTTTTAGTTTCAATTTTATTAATTTCTCCTTTAATTTTTATGATCTGTAATTTAGTTTTCATCTGGGGATTTTTAATTTGTTTGCTTTCTAATTTTTTGATTTACATGCCCAATTCATTGATCTTTGCCCTCCCTAATTTGTTAATACATGCACTCAAGGATATAAATTTCCCCCTGAGTACTGCTTTGGCTGCATCCCACATATTTTGGTAGGATGTCTCATCATTGTCATTCTCTTTTATGAAATTGTTAATTGTTTCTATGATTTGTTCTTTAACCAAATGATTTTGGAGAATCATATTATTTAGTTTCCAATTAATTTTTGTTTTGCCTATCTGTGTACCCATTCTAATTATTATTTTTATTGCATTATGATCTGAAAATGTTGCATTTATTATTTCTGCTCTTTTGCATTTGTTTGCCATTTTTCTATGCCCTAGTGAATGGTCAATCTTTGTGAATGTACCATGTGCTGCTGTATTCCTTTTTGTCCCTATTTATTTTTCTCCACATATCTGTTAAGTGTAATTTTTCTAGGATTTCATTCACCTCTCTTACACCTTTCTTATTTATTTTTTGGTTTATTTATCTAGATCTGATAGGGAAAGGTTCAGGTTTCCCAATAGTATATTTTTACCATCTATATTCTCCTTGAGCTCTGTCAGTTTCTCCTTTAGAAATTTGGATGCTATACCATTTGGTGCATACATATTGAGTACTGATATTTCTTCATTTTCTATATTGTCTTTTATCAGGATGTAATGGCCTTCCCTATCTCTTTTAAACAGATCTATTTTTACTTTGGATTTGCCAGATATCATGATTGCAACTCTTGCTTTCTTTTTCTCAGTTGAAGCCCAAAAGATTTTGCTCCAGCCTTTTATTTATACCCTATGTATGTCTGCCTGTCTCGTGTGCGTTTCTTGCAGACAACATATGGTAGGATTTTGGTTTCTAATCCACTCTACTATTTGCTTCTGTTTTATGGGCGAGTTCATCCCATTCACATTCAGAGTTATAATTATCAAATGTGTATTCCCCAACATTGTGATTTCCTCTCTTTGTCCTGCCTTTTGTTCTTTCACTTTTTCCTTCTACAGCAGTGTTTTGTTTTTAATCAGTCCCTCTGATCCTCTCCCTTATTTTATTTCCCTTTCTCCCCTCTCCCTTCTTATTCTCCCCTTATTTTTCTTTAGGGTCTTTTTAAACTACACCCCCTCACCCTCTCCCTCCATAGTATTGTTTCCCTCCCCACCAGTCCATTTGTTACCCTTCTACTTCTCTATAGG
>NW_025373017.1:0-2915 GCF_016433145.1 Gracilinanus agilis
GAGGAGGAGAAGGAGGAGGAGGAGGAGGAGGAGAAATGGTCTGGATTTCTCCACTGGGTGGTGCTACTCTCCTTGGGGAAGCTTCCATCCAGACACTTCCTAGGACAAGATGAGGACTCAAAACTTCCAGGAATCATTAGGTTTAGTTCTGGAGCAGGAAGAGACGTCAGTTTGTTTGTTTGTTTTTAGCAGATACTGAAGTGGTTTGTCATTTCCTTCTCCAGCTCTTTTTATAGATGAGGAAACTGAGGCCAACAGGATGATGTGACTTTCCCAGGGTTACATAGACAAGAAGTAGCTGAGGCAGAATTTGGACCTCAGTCTTCCTGATTCCAGGCTTGGTACTCTATCCATTGTACCACCTAGCTGCCCCATTAAGGTAATTTATCCAAGGTCCTGCAGCTATTAACAAAAGAAAAAGTTTAATTTAATTTGATTTCAAACTCTGGGGTCTAAGATGCAGTAAGACTTGGAGGTGGTGTAATGTAGTATGATGTCCAGAAGATCTAGATTCAAATCCTGGTACTGTTACTTAATACCTGACCAACTTTGGGTTAGCTAGTTCTCCTTTATGGGACTCAGCTCAATTTTCTCGCCAATGAAATGAAAGAATAAGATCTTTTGGGGCTGTAAATCCTCTGATTTTATGGCCTAAGGGTGGAGGAATTAAAATACTTTCTCTCAACTCAATTTTTCTACCTTCCACCATGGTGCTTCTTTATAGTCATGAGTTCCCTGGCCTCTTTTGTGTGGGCCCCCAACAATTCCTTTAAACTGTTGTATCTGTCTGTAGGATGGCACCACCTCTTCCATTTCTATGCCAGTAAAAACCAAGATCTAAATTCTTTCAAGGCAGCCAGGTGGCTCAGTGGATAGAGGCAGGAGTTCAAATCCAACCCCAGTGACCCTGGGCAATTCACTGAACCTCTGTTTTCTTTAGTTTTTTTTCAACTCTAAAATGAGACTAACAATAACACCGAACTCCCAGGATTGATGGGAGGGATGAAATAATATTTGGAAAGCCCTTAGCATAGTACCTGGCACGTAGTAGGTACTGCATAAATGCTAGTTATTATTTTTATTCTTATTTAACTCCAAAGGCTTAAACCAGCTTGCTAGATGACCTGAGAACTCACTTGCACCAATGCAAAGTACTTACATGGCCTGAGTAGCCACTGAGCTGTTCCTCAGCCCTCTCTCTTGCAGGCAGCACCTGATAAATGAGATGGAGATGGCTAGGATCACAGCACCACTGATGAGAGGGACAGTCACTGCCCCCTGGTAGCCATGACTAGGTGACCTGGGGATAACTGGAATGAAGACAGCAAAAAGAAACTTGTGAGGAGGGTGTCACAACCAGCATGGCCAACCCTGGCCATGGCTGAATCACTCGAAACAGAAGAAACTCATCATCCAATAATGACATGACATATTTCTTACCCTCCTTGCAGTGGGGTTCAGGATGACTCCAAATCGTACCGTTGTCCCCCAAGAGGCAAATCATCATTCTGCTTCCTATCAGCTCATATCCCACTTGACATGAGAAAACAACAACAGAGCCCAAGGAACAGCCTGAACCTTTCTCAACGTTGTAGGAGCCAAAAGGAGGAGGGAGGGGGTTGGTGCACTGAGCTTCTAGAGAGACTCAAGAGAATAAGTGAAATTAGAAACCAGCCCCATAACTGACTCTTCTTCTCAGCTTTTCTGAAAATGAATGAGCAGTTATCTAATTTCTGAATGGGAAACTTCATGGGGGAAAATTCCATTTTAAACAAGCATAGAGAACATCTTATTCTTTTTAGCCACTAAGAAAGAGAGGAAGAAAGGAAAAAAAAGAAAGAAAATTCAATTTTAAACAAGGGTATAGAACATCTTATTCTTTTAGCCACTAAGAAAGAAAGGAAGAAAAGGAAAAAAAGAAAGAAAATTCAATTTTAAACAAGGGTATAGAACATCTTATTCTTTTAGCCACTAAGGAAGAAAGGAAGAAAAGAATATCAGTAAAGTATTTTTTTGATTTCTGAAATTTTTCCTTGTTCCAAATCTGTAATCAGATCATACATTATTTATTTCTTTATTTGTTTGTTTGTTTTTTACTCAGGTCCTCCCTCCCTTTTGCACACCATAGAAGGCATCATCTGGCAAAATATATAGATTATGTCTGCAGGTCATAAATTCTTGAGATTGGTTGCAACTGCTAATCAGGTGCTCTTTCCTGAATTATGTGGTAATCAACAAATTGTTAAAAGTTCTTATGTCTGGTTGCTAGGACTGGAGATCAATATAATGAATGTCCCACCATCAGAAAACTAAGTGTTATAGAATGCTCTCAATTAGATCGTCAAGTGCTCTGTTGCTGAAGGGTTGGTACTACAGAATGCCAGAGCAGAAAGAAGGGACCTGAGAGATCATTTAATCCCTTTACCTTATTCTACAGATGAGTAAACTGAAGCCCCAGAGAAAGTGAGAGGTTTATCCAAAGTCATACAGATAGTAAGTGGAAGAACCAAGATTCAAACCCTGGTCTTTGGACTCCAGATCCAGTTCCCTTTCCATCCACCATGCAGGGTGGTCACTGAGAGCTTCCTCTTGCTCATATTTTTGTGTTAAAATGAAATTTATTTGAGGACATAAGCAATAGACTGTGACTTTCTTCTGAGCCTCACTCACACTAGCTGAGCACCCTGGAACAACCTGCTTTTGGGCCCTTTCTCCTTTCAAACCATGGTTCTTGCATTTTTTTACTCATATCTTTCTTTCCTTTCTTCTTTCCTTCCTTCTTTCTTTCCTTTCTTTCCTTCCTTCCTCCCTCCCTTCCTATCTTTCTTTTTTCTTTCTTCCTTCCTCCCTTCCTCCTTTTCTCCCTTCCTTCCTTCCTTCCTTCCTTCCTTCCTTCCTTCCTTCCTTCCTTCCTG
>NW_025373018.1:0-7170 GCF_016433145.1 Gracilinanus agilis
TCCTAGCTGTGTGATCCTGGGCAAGTCACTTAATCCCCATCGCCTAGCCCTTACCACTCTTTTTCTGCCTTGGAGCCAATATATAGTATTTAGTTTTAAAAACATGCACACCCCAAAAAATAGGATTAGAACTAAATATGTCCAGTTCTATCTGTATTTGAAGCAGGAATGCCCTATTTAATGTTTAGTTGTTCCTTGACGAAAGATTTTATTATGAGGAGAAATCTACTTTTGGATAGGCAGGTTTTCTTCAAGTAGAAATCTCCCTCTCTTTCATTTCTACCCATTGGTCCCAGTACTATTTCCCTGGGACCAACTCAAACAAATCTCTTCCACAAAATTAGATGCATTGGAAATAACAAAGATTCATGAGTAAACATAATGTTTGCATATTTTCGGGTTTGTCTGAAATGATATCAAATTGCTGTATGTGGTTGAAATCTGGTATGAGCAGATTGCTGTGTGTGCCCTGCTCAAGTGTAAATGCCATGGAAGCAATGACAGGAATTCATCCAGTCTCTAGGTCTCTTGACATGCTTATGGTGCACAGTCCTCTGGCACTTAAATTAACAAGTGCTTAAAGTGTTCATTTAGTGCTTTGCCCACAAGAAAACTTATAATCTGTCCTGTTTTTAAAACATTCTTAGCTTTTCTGATATGTTATTTTTAATACTTAAGGTCACTTAGTAGGAACTTTCATGTCTTGACAATGTTGATGGGTGTTGATAATTCTTTTTCCTTATGTGGCCCCTACAGATGTTTTGAATGGAAATAGTTCCCTGGGCTGAGCCTTTTTTTTCCCTCTTTTTTTTGTGAGCAGCTTTTAAAAATCATTTCAGTAATTCAGAAAACATCTTTAATACTGGGAAATAGTTCTAAACTTGATTTCCTTGTATTCCATTTGCTTTTTTTTTTAAACCATTACCTTCTATCTTAAAATTGATAGTATCATTTCCAAGGATGAAGAGCTGGAAGGGTTAGACAATTGGGGTTAAAGTGACTTCCCCAGAGTCAAAACTAGCAGAATTCCTGTGTCCAGACTTGGCTCCATTCAGTAAGCCACCTAGCCACTCTGACCCATTAGCTTTTGCAGTGAGTGGAATGGACAAGATCTTTTGACAGTATGTTAGGTCCCTGGGCTGTTCCATTAGGTAGCCTTGTGTATTGTAGTATCAGAATTACTAGAAAAGACTAGTGGAAAGAGCCCCCAGATATGTGGTTAAGAGGATCTGAATTCAAGTTCCTCTTCTTCTACTTAATACCTTGTGACTAAGGACAAATTCTTGAACCCACCTAATCTCTTTCTCTGTAAACTTAAGAGACCTTTCAGAAAGGCTACAATTTGGGTTTTCTTTATGTCTTGCCTTCTAATAACAAGTCTATTTCTGAACCTTGTTTTGTAGCAACTTTTGGATGATTATCCAAAATGCTTCATTGTGGGAGCAGACAATGTGGGCTCCAAGCAAATGCAGCAGATCCGCATGTCCCTCCGCGGGAAGGCCGTAGTTTTGATGGGAAAAAACACCATGATGCGTAAAGCCATTCGTGGGCATCTGGAGAACAACCCTGCTCTGGAGAAGTATGTACAGTGCCTCGGGGAAGCACTCTCTTCCCTTTGTTTCTTGCTTTGGGAGGGTGATGCTATCTGGGAGAGGAGCTAACTTGTGCCACTTTTTCTTGCAGACTCTTGCCTCATATCCGTGGAAATGTGGGCTTTGTGTTCACCAAGGAAGACCTGACTGAGATTAGGGATATGCTTCTGGCCAATAAGGTATATGAGAGAGCTGCAGGACAGGGTGCCTACATCAGGGCTGTAGTAGACGTCGTCTTAACAGTTCATTCTGGCTAAAAGAAAACAGCAAATCTCACCTATTCCCTCTTCTTTTTGTAGGTGCCAGCTGCTGCCCGTGCCGGTGCCATCGCCCCATGTGATGTCACTGTACCAGCCCAGAACACTGGTCTGGGTCCTGAGAAGACTTCCTTCTTCCAGGCTCTGGGTATCACTACCAAGATTTCCAGGGGCACCATTGAAATCTTGGTGAGTGTAGTTGGCACTGTGGGTTACTGGGCTAGTTGCTAATCAGGCAGCAGAGACCTTGTGTGAATAATTCCCCTTTGAACATGTCCTAGAAACTCCCAGAGCCCCAGAGAGATGGATGATGATAAATGCTTGTAGTGCTTACTTAGGTTATGGGGGGTGGGCTCTCAAGCCCCATCCAGGTGGTTTCCCTGGGCTTTCTGCCTCGACGCTGACTTTTCTCTTGTTTTTCAGAGTGATGTGCAACTGATTAAGACTGGAGACAAGGTGGGTGCCAGCGAGGCCACCCTGTTGAACATGCTGAACATCTCCCCCTTCTCCTTTGGGCTCATCATTCAGCAGGTGTTTGACAATGGCAGCATCTACAACCCTGAAGTGTTGGACATCACTGAGGAGACGCTGCACCTTCGATTCTTAGAGGTGGGTGCCTGTGTGGATGCGTGCTCCCTCAGGAGACACCAGCTGGGTCTGGTTCTTACAAGGAGTTGGAAGCTAATGAAGATGAACCAAGAATATAATTAGGATGGGGCACATTTCTTTACCCGAGGCCCATGAGGGGAACTGGACTGAACTGGAGATGCTTGGCTCTTGGCTCTGGAATGTGTCCAGAGAGGTAGCTTCTGGCTGATGATCAAATTGGATTCCAGAAAATGTAAGGGCACATCTAGGACAGGTTTGCCATCATGTCATTGACTCTTCTTTGTCCATAGGGTGTCCGAAATGTTGCCAGTGTCTGTCTGCAGATTGGTTACCCTACTGTTGCATCAGTACCCCACTCTATCATCAATGGGTACAAGCGGGTCTTGGCTGTAGCTGTGGAGACTGACTATACCTTCCCACTTGCTGAAAAGGTAAAGATTTAGCTAGGACCATAATGGGATTAACCTGTTGGCTTAAGCCCATCTTGGATGATGACAGGGCACAGGCTCTTGAGGGTGGTAATAATTAATAGGACTTGGTTTTCTTTGAGAAAGTATACTTCTGCATATAACATTTTGATTATCACATTTTTAAAAAAATTACAAACTAGCTCATTACGTGAACTCCTGAATTAGCCTTCTTCTTGAGTTCCTGCCCTCAAGTTTTTCCCCACTAAACCTATCCTCTAGAATGGCAGCCCCCCAAGTTCAGTGGCATTATTATTATTATCTCCAGGATCATGTCTGCTGGCCTGCTTGCTGTTAACACAGCAGTCCATCTACTGTATCTGGATAAGACTTTGGCCCTATGCCACCTTCAGGAAGCTCTTCTTGGACTCTGCAGCTGCTAGTGCTGCTCCTCCCAAAACACCTTGTATTTCCTCTGTATATATCCTCTGTGTGTTCCCACCATGGCGACATATCTCCTGGATGTGTGCTCCTCAAGGTTTCAGCTAGGCAGAAGTAAGACTTTGAGGCCAGTCTTCTCATTCCCAGGTCATGTAGGTAACCCGTAGCCTTTAAATCTGGTAGCCAAGTTGCCAGGATGAAGTTGTAGTTGTCTGTACTGTATGTATATTCTGCCCAGGAGAATTGTGGGACCCCCCCGCCAATTTCCTGTATTGTTACCTAGTCCCAATGACTTTAAACACTGAGGGCCTGTCTATTACCCTGCAGAGCTAAGGGGTGGGAGGAGAGGTGTGCACTGCTAACTTGTCTTGTTCTCCTGTTTTTCAGGTTAAGGCCTTCCTGGCTGACCCCTCAGCATTTGCAGTGGCTGCCCCTGCTGCTGCCGCCCCAGCTGCTGCTGCACCTGCTGCTGCCGCCCCAGCCAAGGTGGAAGCCAAGGAAGAGTCGGAGGAGTCTGATGAAGATATGGGATTTGGTCTGTTTGATTAGCCCAAGAAACAACTATTTCAAGTGGTTTATTTGTGAAACAAAGAAATAAAAGTGCTCATTTATCTCTCTACCTCCAGTCCTATGTTTAGATTTTTAACCTCAAAAATGTATAAACTTTAAAATCTATAAAGTAGGAAGTTATCCTTCACCTGCCTGAGGTGGGAATGCTTTGTGTGGGCTGTAAATGCTGCTCTTAACTTATGGTGAGGGCAAAAAAGTTGGTGAAGGTGACAAATGGACATGATAATTGAATTATTTTTATGATAAGCCAGGCTAGTAGCCAGTCAATCCTGGCTGCATCTACATCTGGTCCTCCGGGCAGCAGATCCTTTATTGCTGATTTGCTTGTTTTTGTATCACCTCCATCCTTTATAACCAGTTCAGCATATCAGTGAGGTCTCTGCTTAGGTAGCATGCTATACCTGGAGCTGTAGTCCTCACCTGGGCCAAGAAGAATGAGCAGCATCATATTCCTTTGGTATCCAGCTTGGTCATATTTAAGAGCATGCTGGTATCTAATTGCAGTATTCAATATTTTCTGGTTCTTGCTTCACTGTATCACCCTGTGTTCCCAGGCTTGTCCATTGACCATACTCTTAAAGCACAAATATAGTCTACAAACCTATTTAGCCATTGCTTAGCCCATGGGTGTCTGTCTGACTTGTACTTTACTACTGTGTGCTGTCTTAATCATTTTATTGTAAGTGGTTCTTGCTTGGCATCAACCTTGTTTATGGAATTCTTTGGGTAAATCCGGACCTATGAAGGAAGGTCAGGAATAGGCAGGCTTGGGCTGCCTAGGATGGGTCCAGTTTGCCTTGGAGGTTATTGCTAACGGGATAATCAGCAAAATGAGGGAATGGGAAATGGGAGCCAGCCCCTGGAGAGAATCTTCAAACTTTTACTGATGAGATAGTTTTATAAGGTAGAGAGTTGTTTCAAGATTGTTGCAGGTATCAACCCAGATTTGATCGGGCTCCAACCCGGATTCCAAATTGGGCTAGTAGTCTGGCCCATTAGGTGATTGGGAATGGGGTTAGGTTTTGGGGAGCACTGAAAAAAACTACCAACTTCCCCATCAACTGTCACATTTTCAAAGTGCACACAGTACAACTGTTAGCAAACATTAAAACAGCACCATATGTCAGGCACTGCTAAACTTGAAAATTATTTGATCCTCAAACTCTTGGGGCAGGGTGTGCTGTTGTCTTCATTTTACAGATGAGGAAGATGAGGCAAGTTTCTTGCCCAGGGTCACAGCTAGAGAGTATCTTGAGGTCAGATCTGAACTTGTCCATTTTGATCCCAGGGTTTTATCTACTATATCACCCAGCGGCAAATAAAGTCTGTGCTAAGTGATAGAAATAGGAAGGCCAAAAAAGCATCCTGTATATATAGTCTTTGCGGACCCAGGTGAATCATCTCTGGATGTTCAGGAAGGACTAGCACCTCATCTGAGGGTTGCCCAGCCCTCAGAGTTGCTCATCCTCCTTTGATGTTCACCTGTCACCCAGCTCTCACCTGGGACTCCAAGAAGCTAAATATGTAGCGGCCATACCTCAGTAAAAACCAGCTCAGCAAACAGGTTAAACCAGGTTGAGGATAACCCGATGGGCCACAAACCCATCAGTGAGTTGGGGGGGGGGTGCCTACCTCAAGCACGTGAAGATTTCCTCCAGGGAAGAAGCAAATGAGAACAATTTGTTCTGAGGGCTTGAAGGGGTTGGAAGCAGGTGCTATGGGGCATTGGTCCGACACTTAAAAAAAAACCAGTCATTCATCACATTCACGGCTATCTCCAGGCTTGATGTTCAGCTTGCCATTGGACTTGGATAGCTGGAAGAGTGAGGCTGATGATTTTATGCAACTGCCTCACTTAAATCCAGTGATGTCATTTTGGTCCTCTTCAGTGTGAAAGGTCAACAACCATTTAATAATTAGCACTGAAAAAACAACCATCAGCCTTTGGGCCTCCAAACACAAAGTCAGGACACCCTCTGAGTCTTATTTAAACTTAAAAAAAAAACCCAAAGATCTGAGGCTGTAGTATAATATAGTGGGAGGACCACTAATTAGGGTTGGGAGTCTGGAGTCCTGGGCTCTGTACAACAGCTGGGTGCCCCTGTTCCTCTGAGATTCGGTTTCTTCACCAAACGTGGTAATAATACATGAGCTATTTTTCAGAGTTATGAGAAAGGTGTGTTGTAACCTGGAAATTAAAAAATCTCTTTGGGGAGTTAATGTACCTTTCTGGAGTTGCTAAGGGATGTGAGGCATAATGCACAGTCCCGAGATGGTGGAGACGGAATCCTGGATGTCCTCTAAAATCCCTTACTAGGTAGCACATTGAATAGAGAGCCAGCCCTGGAATTGGGAGGACCTCCGGTTCAAATTTGATTTCAGACACTTCTAGCTGTGTGACCCTGGGCAAGTCACCTGACTTTGATCGCCCAGCCCTTACTCTCTTCTGCTTTAGACTTGATTCTAAGACAGAAGATAGTTTTAAAATAAAATAAAATAAAATAGAATCCTTTATTAAGAAAGAAGACAGATAATGGACGCAAGAGGCCCAGAGAGTCTAACGCTTAAGCTGCGTGTCGGAAACTACGGAGAGAATGTGGTGTTTGTTTTACGAAGCCGACCCTCCTCAATCCTTCGGCTCCTCTCTGGCTGTTCCCTCCCGTGCCTGGAGCGTTCTTCCTCTTCAGCTCCTATTACCGACCTCCTCGACTTCCTTTAAATCCCAACTAAAATCCCGCCTTCTACTCGAAGCTTTCCCCAACCCCCCTGGGTGCTAGGGACTTCCCTCTGTTCATTCTTTTCTTCTTATGCAGTAAATAGCTTGTTTGTCCATAATTGTTTGCACGCTGTCTCCCACGCGAGATGGTAAGCCCCTAGAGGGCAGGGACTGTCTTTTGCTTCTTTCGATTTCCCCAGCGCTTAGCATGGTGCCCGGCATCTAGTAAAATGTGTGTGTGTTGTGCAAAGGCACGGACGTGGGGTATGAAGTGTGCGCCCCGTCCTGCCGCAGACCTTTCTACTGCACTTTGAGGTTTGCAAACTGCTTTACAGGATCTGGGCTTCGTAAGATTTCCCAACAATTAAAACGATCCTAAAGCGCTCCAGAGAGGTGGGGAGCTCTCAGTCCGGAGAAATCTTCACTGGAGTGTAATCACCTGGACAGCTTGGCCCCGCCCCCCGCCAACGCAGCAGGGGGCAGACTCAGGGCTAAGAACTCCCAGGTGTCTGCGGGGCTACCGAGCAGAGCTCGGGATGGGCTCTGGCGTCTCCATGGTGATTGGCCCCGCCTTCAGG
>NW_025373019.1:0-7816 GCF_016433145.1 Gracilinanus agilis
GCCCCGGACGCCCGCCCTCGGCCCGCGCCCGGCCCCGGGTCCGGGCTCCGTCACCGCCGGCTTCGGGGAATGACTGTCACCGGCGCGACACGACAGGGCGACGCAGCCCCGCCCGGAAGTGACGCAGGCGCGTAGGGCTGCGTGAGGCTACGCACTTCCGCCCGGAGGCGGAGGCGGCTGGAGGGGCGGGGCGAACGGAGGCCGTCTTGGCTGCTGGAGGGGAGGGCTGGGGCCGGGCAGAAGAAGGGACTTTCTGTCCGGGTGACGCAGGCGCCTACTTTGACTCTCTCTCTTTCGCTCCCCGCCTTCCCCTCAGGGTCAGCCCTGGAGGAGGCCTCGGGACCTCCTACGCGCTCAACTCTAGGTTGCGGGGCGGACCTAGGGAACCAGGGCGCCGTGAGGCACTCTTCGACTCTCATTTGACAGCTCAGGAAACTGAGGCCCAGTGAGAAGCGGTCCAGGCTTCTAGATTTACCAAAGAGGCGTCTAGGCCAGCCCCATCGCATTCCTGAACGTCCAGAAAACTCGGCAACTTCATTTATCTTAAAAGCGGAGCTCATTATCTTCCCTCCAAACCCTCCCTTCCCAGCTTCCCTCTGAGAGTAGCGCTGCCATCCTTCGGGGGCCCTTAGGCTGAGCCCCAAGGCAGCACCCTCAGCGCCTCACTCCCACACCCGGCCCCCAAAACTGACCCCTAGTGGCATCTCTCCTCCTTTCCGCCTTTACTATATCCTTCACGGATTTCGCCTTTGCCGCAGGGCATGTTTCTGCCATCCCCAGACGTGTCACTTTCACCTCTGCAACAGCTCTTGTCACTTTCACCTCTTCTCCAACCCTCGTCACTTTCACCTCTGCAACAGCTCTTGTCACTTTCACCTCTCCGCCATCCCTCGTCACTTTCACTTCTTCTGCCTCTTTCCACCGTGTCTCATTCATTACTTCTTCAAAAGTCCTCCTATTCCTCTTCTGCAGCATTTCCCCAATCCCACCCCTAGCACAAGTTCTCACCACTTCAAGCTTGGGTTACTGCAATGGCTGCTGGGAGTTCTGCCTGCCTAGAGGCTCCCCATTCTGCCAATGGAGTCCATCCTCCATTCAGCCAATAAAGTGATTGCCCTAAAACACAGATCCAACCTCCTACTCAACAAACTGCAGCGGCTCCTTATTGCCTCCAGGATCAGATACAAAATGCTGTTTGGCCTTTGAAGCCCTTCATGAGCTGGAACCTCCTGCCTTCTCGGTCTTCTTACGTGCTCACCACAGAGTTCCCTTCAATCCTGGACACCCTCCTCTTGGCTGCTCCACAAACAAAACCTTCTCTGACTGTCCCTGCCCTCCTCACCTCTTTCCAAGGGAAGCCTTTCCTCATCCCTGGAGCCTCTTTCCTTCTCCCTTTGATTCTATCTGATCTGTCCTATATAGGGCTGGTACACACTTAGCTCCACACTGCCCCATCGTGGGCCAGACCTTCTTGGGAGGAGAGGCCGTCTTTTGCCTTTCTGTGGGTTCCCAGGGCCAAGTGTAACCCCTGGCACACAGGAGCTGCCTAACAAATGGTTACTGAGTGACTCACTAACTGCTTTTACCTTTCTTTGCATCCCTAGGTTCCGAACAGTGTCTGGCACATTCTGAGTGTTTTGAAATGCTTCTGGCTAACTTGCACGCCAAAGACAAGGAAACCGAGGCTGGAGGAGGTTAAATGACTTTAACTGGGCCCAAACCCTGGGGCAGGGCTCATTCTACGGCCTCGGGCCACTTGGAAGCTGCAATGAGATGTTAGCAAGGGCGGGTTTAGGGAGCCTGCCACCAGCCCCTAAGAAGCAGAAGACCACGGCGGCCAGCAAAAGGAGGCCACTTTGGAGCTGGTGTGGACATTTTTCTCAAGCCCGATCCGGGAAGTTTGTGGCTCCATCTCAGAATGCCTTTAACTAAGCCCTGCTGTGTCGGGATGTTTGCTTTCCCCACCTTTGTTCAGTTAGAACTAGAAGCCCTGCCTGAGGCCCTGGGCAGCCTTCAGCGCACCCCAGAAAGAGATCCTGGGGGAGGGGCTGCCACTGGCCTGCCTTGATAGAACTCGACCAGCCAGAGGACCTGCAGGCTGTGGCCCTGGCCGTGCCCCCTGAGGGGGAGGGGGTGGGGGAGGGGAGGCTCACAGGACTCAGCTGCCTGTGGCCTGCCCACCTGGAGGACAGTTTCAGGGTGATTTCAGCCAAATGGGCCCCAGGAGTCTGATGCTCTCAGGGCAGCCTTGGCTCCAGCCTCCCATGGATAGGCAGATGGACCCAGGAGCCCTGGCAGGGTGAGGCAGCCCTCACGGCCATGGACTCCTAGGCAGAGGGAACCAGCTGGCCAGCCCTGGGGTGGGGGGAGGGCAGCCTAGCTGAGGCAGTGAGACCCAACCCCCATCCCTGCCCCCCGGGAAAGGAGGCAGCTTGTGCTTTTTGTCATTCCTCAACTGATTCCGAGAGCCAAAGGCAGCAGTTCTGTGGGCCTGGGTGCCCAGCATGGATGTGCCAGGTCCCAGCATGGGGAGGGACAGAGCCCTGCTTGCTTTGTTCTGGACTTCCAGCAGCTGCAGGGGAAGGAGGGGCTCCGGGAGCAAGCTTCTGGGTGGGTCAGCCTTGCAAAGCCAGCCCTTAGGGCATAAGGGGGGGGGTCCCTAAAGGGGGAGATCTGAGGATTCTCCACTACAACCTGGAGAGGGAGCCAGGGAAGGAGCAGTGAGAGAGGGAGGAGGAAACCCAGGACGAGAGGGTGACCCAGTGTCTGAGGCTGCCGAGAGGTCGAAGACAGGGAAGACTGAGAAGAGGATGTTGGGTTTGGCCAACAGGAAGTCTTTGGGGCGGTGCAGTTTGGGTAGAATGAGGTCCGAAGCCAGATTGTAAGGTGAAGAAGAGAGTGAGAAGAGAGGAAGTGGAGGCTCCCCTTCCAGGCAGTCCTCCAGGAGTTTGCAAAGAGAGAACTGGGATGGAAGGTCAAGTGAAAGTTTTACAAGATCAGGGAGACAGGGGCCTTTGTGGGCAAGAGCAAAGGAGCCAGTGGAGACGGAGACATTGAAAAGAATAGGCAGGATGCTAAGGGAGAAAGGGTGGGCCTGGACTTTGAGGAAGGCCGCCTCATCCCGTGAGATGAGGGAAGTGGGAGAGAGTAGCCAAAGGCACTGGAGTGACAGGAAATGAGGAAGAGGGAGCTCCGGGGGTTCTTGGCTGAGAGGGTGGGAAGGCTGGAGGAGGAATGAGAAGGTCTGGACGAGAGGAAAGGAGTTGACGAATACAGGAGTTTTCCTGGGCACTAGCAGGGACCAGTGGAGGTCGGGTCTCACAAACTCAAGGCAGGCACAGAAGGAACAAAGTCCGACTGCAGCCTGAAAGCCGGCAGCCTTCACTTTGTTTCCTCCTGGAAGGTTTCTCTAGCATTAGTGATACGTGTCTCCTGTTGCAGCACGATGGCCCTGGAAGTGTGTATTTTAAGGGGATGTCTGTACACCCTGAACCATATGGTCTGCCTTCTCTTGGGGGTGGGGGATAGAGGGAAAGTGGATTGCTAAATGTCAGAAAACATCTTAAAAACTGTACTGACATGTAGTCTGAAAGAGCAACGCGAGATAAGAAGAGAGATCCCACTGCAAATCGTTCTAGACTATCTGAAATCCTGGGAACCCACTCGCTGGGACAGTCACGGGCATTAGATAAGCACAATTACAAACCACTTTTCTCACAAATGAAGTTAGCTTCAAGCACTGGAAAACATGAACTGTTCATGGATAGGACGAGCTAACATGATCAAAATGACAATTTTACCGAAATTAACTCACTCATTCAGTGCTGTGTGGATCAAACTACCAGAAAGCACAGTTATAGAAATAATTTATTATATTACATTATGCCTATAATTATAGGAATAATTTAGAGAAAAATGATAAAGTTCATCTGGAAGAACAAAAGGTCAAGAACAGCAAGGGAGATAATGAAAGCAAAGTGTGGAGGGGGGCCTGGCAGTACCAGATCACAAACTGTACTATGAAGCAGTGAGCAGCAAAACAATCTGGTATCAACTAAGAGACCGAAGGGAGGATCAGTGGACTAGATTAGGGGGAAATGACCTCAGCAGCCTGGTGTTGGAGAGACCTAAAGATCCCTGCTTTGGGGAGAACTCGTATTTGGCAAAAACTGCTGGGAAAAGTGGAAAAGAGTATGGCAAAAACTAGGTGTAGACCAATATCTCACACCCTGCTCCAAGATCAACTCAAAAGGGGTATATGATTTAGACATCAAGTGATATAAGTGAATTAGGGGAGCATAGAATAGTTTCCCTGGCAGCTCTTTGGAGAAAGGAAGCCTGTCTGACCAAACAAGAGATAGAGAGTATTCTGAAATGTAAAATGAATCATTGTGATTATATTGAATGAAAAAGGGTTTGTCCAAAGAAAAGGAATGGAAGCAAGATTAGAAGGGAAACAAGAAACTGGGGAAAACTTGTACAACGGATGTCTCTGGTGAAGTCTCATCTCTCCAATTTCTAGAGAACAGAGCTAGCTAGTTAAAGGAATACGTCACCCCCCATTGGCAAATGGTCAAAAGATATGAACACACAGTGTTCAGATGAAGAGATCCAAGCTCCGGATCAGCATGAAAAAAATGCACTGAATCCTTTAATTAGAGACATACAGATGTCAACAACTCTGAGGTTCCACCTCCCACCTAGCAGGCAGATCAATCTCACGGTTAAAGGAAAGTGATCGCTGCTGGACAGGATGGGGCACAATTGGGCCACTGATGCATTGTTGGTGGAGCTGTGAACAGATCCAGCCACTCTGGAGGGCAATTTGGAACTCTACCCAAAAGGCTTTCAAACTGTGTCTACTCTTTGATCCAGTACTGCATGGCCAGGTCTGTATCCCACAGAGAGGAAAAACCTAAATAAAAGGAGAAAGGACCTGCTTGTACAAAGATGCTCAGAGCAGCTCTCTCTGTGGTGGCCCAGATTGGAAATTGAGGGAACGGCCAAACTCCACTCCACAACAGCTGACCAAACTATGGCACGTGACAGCGAAGGAATACTATCATGCTGTAAGGAAAGGTGAACAAGAATTTCGGAAAGAGATGAGAAGACCTGGAGGAACTGACTCGGAGTGAAGTGAGCAGAACCAGGGAAACAGTGTACACAGTAACTGCAACATTGTAACAAGGATCAACCCGGAGAGGCTTTGTCAGCCTCAGCAATGCAATGAAAGGACCATCCTGGGAACAAAGGATGCTCTGTCTGTCTCTGTGTCTCTGTCTCTGTCTGTCTGTCTGTCTGTCTCTCCCCACCTCCGGAGAAAGGACTGTGGGAGCTGGGATGGATGTGGATTGAAGCAGGCAGTCTCGGATCAGAGAACTACAGAAAACAAAGGTGGAAAGTTATTCCGTGTAACTGGGGCAATAAAATAGCTTTACAAGAACCCCAATTTCTAGTCATCGAGGTGGGTTTTCTGGGGGGGTGGGGGAGGGGGCGCTTCTACATGCTCTCACAGCAGGGCCCAATACGGGAGAACACCTGTATAGGCCAGATGAGCTTGCTCGGCATTTCCGGGGAGGGAGGGGGACTTCACCCTGGCTGACCCGGCAGCCCCTCATGGAGGGGGCATCCCAGGCATTCGGGGGAGCGCTGTGGCCCCGCCTGCTCTCAGGATCTTCCCTGGCCCACGCTAAAGGCTGCTCCCGGTTCCTGGGCTTACGCTGCCCCCTCCTGGCCTAAGAGTTTTCTGCCGGAGGCTAGGAAGGGCCCCAAGAGCAGCAGAGCCAAAGGCCCAACCGGAGAGGAATCCTGGGCCCGGGGAAGCCCCCAACAGAGAAGGGCCCGAGGAGCAGGCCTGCTCCAACGGTCCAGAAAGCCAGTGAGAAGAAAGGCAGGATTCCGACGCCTTCTGAGGGCAGCTGGCTGGGCCCAAGAGCCTCTGGGTGTCTCCTCGGGTTGGAGCCGCCTCGCTGGGGCCCAGGACGGGGCTGGGGGGCTGGTCTCCCCGCCCCCGGCCCCCCCACCGGCGGGCCACTATCCAGAGGAGCCAGAGCCGCCTGGAGGCCGCGGGGCTGCCTTCTCTCCTTCCCGGGCCCTCGCCCTGGGCCAGGCACTTTGTTGATCACTCCGAGCCTCTGCTGACGTGCTTGTGGGGATACCAGAGCCAGAGATCCCGGAGGGCCCCTCCAGCTCTGGCACGGCTCACATTAGACAGCCTCAGGGTCTCTCCGGGCAAACAGAGAAGCCCACACAGCCCGGGCTGCCAGCATGTTCTCTGCGCTGCCCTCCTCCAGCCCCTCCGGCTCAGCCTAATCCGGGCGGGCCTCCAGGTCGTGCTCATTGTTCTTGGGCTTCTGTCTCCTCCGTGGTGGAGAGAGCGCCAGGCCTGGAGTCCAAATCCAGCCTCACGCTGGGGCCGAGCTGTGTGACCCTGGGCAAGTCATTCGAGCCTGTTTGCCTCAGTTTCCTCATCTGTAAAGGAGCTGAAGGAGAAAACGGGATCCGGAAGAACCAGCCACGATGAGACGCCTGGATGACCTTCTGCGGGGAGCCGGCTCTGTGGGTTTCTCTCGCCTCCCTCCCTCTGTTTCCCGGGACTTCCCTGGGGGAGGGCGGAAGCCTCCGGTGTCTCCACAGGGAACCTTTGCTCTGGGCACTGGAGAAACGCCAAAGAACAGAAGAGCCAAGAGAATGAGGCCGAGTCCCTGGGCCAGTGGGCCGCGTGGCCAGGAAGACCCAGATGGTGGAGGGTGACGTGGGGAGATGGAGGGAGCTCATTCCCGAGTCTTCTGTCCCGCTGCTCAGAGGGTTCCCCTGGCCTCCAGAACACACAGCTCACAGTGAAGACCACCTTCGCCTTTACAGAAGCAGAAACTGAGTCGTGGAGAAAGGAAATGACTTGCCCAAGGTCATACCAAAAAAAAAATGGTGCCCAAGAGGTAGCCTTTGGAAGCCCTGCTCGGAGGCTGCCCTGGGTTACACAGGAGGGGCCTGAGTAAGAAACGGCCTCACCTACTAAGCTGTCTTCGGGCTTTTGTTGTCAGCCTCCTCGGAATTGCTCTTTACGGGCTTATGGCTTTCGCTAGCAAAAAGGCTGTGGCTATGTGCGGGTGTAGACGGTCTGGACCTGGAGCCACCTGAAGGATGGGCCTTCCAAGAGGCTGGAAAGAGGGCCAGCGTGCCCTGGGCTCCGAGTTCAGGTCCTGCTTTGGACCTTTGCCAGAGGTGGAACCGCGGAAACGGGCAAAGCCAGCAAAGGGGGCGCCGGCACCAGACTTGCTCCTCGGGGGCCAGTTCGGGTTCCCACGAGCTCCCCCGCGCCTCTGGGAGAAAGGAGGGAGCCGGCCTGGGCCCAGCGACTCCCGTCTTCCCGCTCGGCCCGGCCCGGGCGCAGCACTTGAGTGGGGGCTGAGCCAGCGGGGACCGCTGGAAACAAGGGGCGGCGCCCCCGTCTTCCTTCGGCCGAGCGGAGCCCCGCGCTGGCTCCCCGCAGCCCTGACTCGGGATGGCCTGGGGGGGGCCCGGGAGGACACGGTCCATCCCCGGAGCGAGCGCCCCGCTACCCGGTCTGGCCGCTGTGCGGGGCGTCGGAGAGAGGCGTCGGTGGTGGGTTCCTGCCTCCGTCCCTCCCTGGGTCCCGGCCTCCAGGGTCTGAGGGCCTCCGGGGGCGGGGCGGGGCGGGGCATAGAACAGAGCAGCCAGCCCCGGGTACAAGCATTCGGTCTTTTATTACAAGGAGCCGGGGCTCGGGCCCTCACTCTCTCAAAATAGAACTAACTCTGCGAACAAACAACCGGACTGTACAGCTCATTTACAG
>NW_025373020.1:0-4032 GCF_016433145.1 Gracilinanus agilis
CGGGGGGGGGGGGGCAGAGAAAAGGGATTTCTGAGAACATAAATTAAAAAAGCGAGCGAGGCCCGGCGGCAGTGCGTGGCCTCACACACAAGCCTCTTCTGTGTTCTGCTGGGTATAAGGAAATGCTCTTTTGGGGGGCTGGCCGGGGGGCGCCTGAGGCCAGGACAGCAACGACCGGACCTCCGTAGGCCTCGTCTCCCCTTGGAAGACCCGGTGCTCAGGCCGGCACGCAGGGCAGCCTGGAACAAAGCCTGGCGAGGGCCGACGACTCGGGGACAAGCCGGGCCGGACCTGAGCACATTCGCTGCTGCCCACAAGCCCAGGCGGCGGGACGGAGCCCCACACAAACGAGTGGCCTCATTCCATGGATGAGGAAACCGAGGCAAGGAAGGTCTCACAGCTACTGGCCATCAGAAGCCGCTGACCGCCGGGCCGATAAGCCGCACGTCCTCTCTGATCCAAGCACCGCCCTGAGACTCCGGGGGAGCCCGGGGGGAAATCTGGGGGCCGGCGTGGGAGAGGGGAGCCGGGGAGCCCCCTGGGCAGACAGAGGCAGAACAGAGCTGGGGGGCCCTCGGACACCCCACATCCCTCTGCTCCAGGGGAGCCCAGCAGGGGAAGAGGGGAGCGGGGCGTTCCTGACCTCCCCCCACGCCAGACGCCAGACCTGCTCCAGCCGTCTGTCCAGCGGCTCCCTGCTTGGGAGGAGCTTCTTTCCTTTCTCAGCCTCGCCGTGTCTTAGGAGGGACCAAGCGGAAGAAGGGAAAGGGCTGGGCCCCGAGGGAGTGACTTGCCCAGGGTCTCCCTGCGCCCCCCGGCCGGCCCTGGCACCCATCTCAAACGACGAGCCTCTCCTGCCACGCCATGGTCCGGAAGCCGCCAGAACTGCCAGACTAATAATAGCGCCTCCCTCCCCGGCACCGCGGATCCAAAGGCACCAGACCGGCAGCCGGGCCTTAGCCGGGCGCCTGGCAGAGAGCACATCCGGCACCGGCCCTTCTTTCTCCCCTGACTGTGCCTCCATTTCCCCTGCAGGAGCTCTGAGGAGGAGCCAGGTGAGGATTAAGAAATGGGAAAGAAGAACCTTCGGTTCTGCACTCACGGAAACTGGGTGGAAAACAGGCGATTTTCTCCCCCCGAGACGGAACCGGAGCTCGGGGTGTCGCCCGCCCCCCATTGCCAAGAAGGATTCCGTTTACCCTGCTGGTAATTAAGGCATAAAACCGTCCACTCGCCCATTACGAAACCCGTCCATGCCTCGCGGATTTTAATTAAAACCCAAAGACTTCTCGTCCCCCAAAGGGCCTCCGAGAGGCGCAGATGATCGCCCGCTTTGGGGAGATTTACAGAGTCATTGCGTGTCCCCGGAGGCTCGGCAGCCCCTTCCCAAATGTCCTTAAGAACTCGAGGCGCGTTCAGGAAATCTGCTTCGGTGCCGGAGCTTCAAAGGCCGGTGTGGGGGGACAAAGGGGCCTCGAGGGCAGCCGCCGAGCCGAGCGCAGGCGTCGTCCCCGTTCCTGACGGTTCTTGGGGGGCCTCCCCGGAGCGCTGGGGTCGCTTTTGGTCTAAATCTCTGCGCCTGGGAGGCGGAGGAGCGGCTGCCCGATCCCTGGCAAACAGGGCCGGAGGGTGCACCCGGACGGGCGAAGGGAACACCGAGCGGGGGCTGCCCGGCCGGACCCCGCCCCAGGATGCTCAGCAGACTTCAGAGGCGGAGCTGGGCTGGCCCGGGCCGGGCGGCACCAACACGCCCTCTGGACTGGGTCCGGCTCCCACAAAGGAGACGCGCCACGTTGTTCCGGCTATGGCTTGGGCGCCATTTTGCTATTAATCACATTTGAAAACGAGCTGCTGACGACGACTTGCTTGGATGAGGGATTCGTGAGCGACGCAAACTTGGGGGGCTGGAGGGGGGGGTGCACGGGCCCAGCCCATCCGGAAACAGAAATGGGGTCGGGAGAAGCTAATCAAGTCTGACCGAGGGACGGCGCCAAATGCAGCCAAGATGCTCCAAGCAGGCCAAGGCCCGGCAGCGTCCTCTGAAAGCACAAGAGGGGGACCGAAGCGCTGCGCCAAGGCCGGAGCACTGACGGCTCAGGCCGGGCTGTGGCTTCTGCCCAGAGACAGAGAACACGAAGCTCCCGCCGAGGAAACGAGAAGCGGGGAGGCGGCCCCCAATCTGCGGGGTGGCGTGTCTGCAGGGCTGAAGATGAGGCCGAGGGCACCCCAGTGCCATCAAGGGGGCCCGAAGATGCCCAGCGACGGAGCCCTGCGGCGCGCGTCCACCTGGCTGCGGTCGGAGAAGGGCTGTCCGCCTCGGAGGCCACCCAGTGGAATCCCCTCGTTGGGACACATGAAGAACCCAGGCAGGAAGCAAACGAAGGAGCCTCTCGACCTGCCACGGATCCAGGAATACCGTCCCTCGGAGGTCCGGCTAACGAGGATCTCCAGAAACGCCCAAATATTCATCTCGTAGCTCTCGATGCCACGGAACACTCCAGAGCCGTAAGAAACGCTGCATGTGCCGAAATCCCGAGAAGCACAGAAAGACTTACCTGAACGGGTGCAGAATCCAACGAGGAGCCTCAAAGAAAAGCACAACTTAAATGGGACACCAGACAGAACCCCTCGGCGGAGCGCGACATACATTGTAAATGCTACAAGATTTGTGGAGCAGCTTCCGTTTTTTACTGCACTCATTAGGTTGGCGTGTTTTTTGTATTCTTCCTCTTTAAAAAAGATACATTTAAGGGGGCAGCTGGGTAGCTCAGTGGAGTGAGAGTCAGGCCTAGAGACAGGAGGTCCTAGGTTCAAACCCGGCCTCAGCCACTTCCCAGCTGTGTGACCCTGGGCAAGTCACTTGACCCCCATTGCCCACCCTTACCAATCTTCCACAAAGCAGTCAATACACAGAAGTTAAGGGTTTAAAAAATTAAAAAAAAAAAAAAAAAAAAGATACATTTAGGGCCAGCTTTCTGGGAGGTAGAATGAACACACGGGGAGGAAATGAGAAAACAAAACTAAAAAATATATTTGGGATCATAACAAAAAAAGCTCAAAGTGGGGGGAGGAGGCACGGCTTCCAAAGAGAAACGTCCTGTTTGGCAGCGTAAGCTGCTCCCCGAGGGTTGGTCCGAACCTTGTGGGCAGCCTCGAGCAAAGATAGTTCCTGTCCATCCCTTCACTGACCCCCCGGAGCTCAGGGATAACGCGCACGACACGCTCTCTCGGCTCGGTCCAAGAAAGAGAAAATAGGGCGGCTGGAGAGGCTTCCAGCGTCGCGGCCTCGCTGAGCGAATGTCGCCCCTCGGGACCATCTCCTGTCCCAACAGGCACGGAAGAGTCCACGACGCCTGGGGGCAGGCGGCACCCACCCTGGCTTCAACAACAGTCGCCCATCCACGGGAGCTGAACGTCGGGGAGAGGCGAGGGGGGAGGAGCCCCGGCCTCCGTGCGCCCGCTTGGACGGCCCCATCTCCCTCCTTAAGGTCGGGCCGCCCTCTCCGGGACTCTGACACGAGGCTCCAACATTTCCCCTTTCCTCCTTGGCCCCAACTGCTGACCAGGCCCGAGTCCTGGGGCCGAGAGATGGCGGGGAAGCCCCCACGCCTGTCAGAGGCCGCCCACGATGGAGGCCACGCGCACATGGCGGCAGAGCAGTCCCTTCACCCCCATGGCCAGCCCTTCCTGCTCTCCGGCCACGGAACCCTCACACGGTGTGGATGCTGAGGCGGGAGGGAAGGGCTCAAAAGAAAGACGGAAGGACGGGGGCGATCTTGAAGCCACAATTTGTATGACGTCCAGAGTCCTCGAGGATGGGGAACACAGAGAAGAGAACGGGGACACCCACCCACTCCAGAGAAGCTTCATGGGGGGAGGCCTACACAGCAGCCACAGAGAGGTGCCGGGACAGTCCCCCCCCCCGGACTCCCCAAGAAGCAGGAGGTGGGGGGAAGGGAGGAGGGAGGGAGGCAAGGAAGGAAGGAAGGAGAGAAGGAAGGAAGGAAAGAAGGGAGGGAGGGAGGAAGGAAG
>NW_025373021.1:0-2954 GCF_016433145.1 Gracilinanus agilis
GTACATGTAAATACATATAAATAAATTATATCATTTATTTATTTATTATAAAAAATCCTTAGGTTCTTTTTCCCATCCAACTTGATCTCCCCTAGGCGGCTAGGTGGCACAGTAGATAGAATATTAGGCTTGGAATCAGGAAGAGTCATCTTCCTGAGTTCAAATCCAGCCTCAGATACTTAACTAGGTATGTGACCCTGACCAAGTCACTTAACCTTGTTTGCTTAATTTCCTTATCTGTCACATTTGAGCAGGAGAAGGAAATGGCAAAACACTTCACTTCCATATCTTTGACAAGAAAATTCCAAGTGGGATCACAAAGAGTTGTATACAACCAAAAGGACCATACAAAATCTCCTACACAAGACTTTGGCTCCAGATAGGCCTTCTTGCTATCTATGGGAAAAGCACTGCTTAATTTTGATTTCTAGCTCTAGGTAACTCCCAGTTTGGCAACCCTCACCACTATTTCAGTTTAACGAGTCTGGAATTTATAGGCTTAGACAGTTTCTTGGGACCCTAACCAGTTAGGTGGCTTTGGCATGACCACACAGTCAGTATGTATCAAAGATAGAACTTGAATCCAGATTGTCTTGACACATAGGGCATCACTCTCTTTTCTCTGACTTCTTTACATGAGCATAGATGGTGGGTTAAATAGCCCTCTAGAATTTACAAAGTACCTTAACTCATAATAACCCCATGAGGTGGTTACTGCCCTAGGACCTTCAATGCTGAATTTGTTTGCACCGCAAATATTGGCATTTTTATGCCTCCCTCAATACCTTACTGTGTTATGCTCACAGGAAATAAATATTGAATGAATGAATGAGTATCTTTCTCTAAAGAATGACTTATACCCTATAAGTATTTTAGCCTGGTTAAAATTCCAAAGAGCAGTTAATTCCAGGTTGGTGGTTAACTACCCCAGTGGTAAAATAAAACAAAGCAAAACAAAAACCAACACTAGTTGCATATGGGGACATCTGGCATGTAAAAGAGGTCCAGCATAATTATTTATGAAAATTCAAAAAACAGTGAATTTCATTAGATTAAGAATAAATGGTGATTAGGTTTTAGAGGGCCAGAACTAACTGGTCTACCCAGTGAGACATTTCCAAAAGAAAAGAGCTTACTCTGACATCACCAAAGAACAGGAAATAATGCAAGCTGGAATAGTACAAGGAAACCTCGAACCAGAAAGCAAAACCTCTGAGTAGGGTGAGAGAGCTAGAATCCAGCATGTACTGGTTTGTTCTTGTTTCTCTCTGGGACAGAAGGGGGAAAAGATCCTTCCTCCCAAATACTGGGTGAACTCCAATTAAAAATAACTTACAAGCACTGGTAGGACAGAAGGCATTTTATGGGTTAGATTAGTTGCAGTGAATCAATAGTTTATAGCTGGCCAATCAAAAACAAACGAAAACTAGTGAGCGAATGAATTTTACTAAGAAAAGGTTAGGTAGGATTTGCCAACCACTGTAGTCACTCAATTTGTGAACCTATATTAAGTGCCTATTTTGAGCCAGGCCTTGTGCTAGGTTGGTAGGGTTCCTAAGATTAAAACAAAACAGTCCCTGCCCTTAAGGAGCTTATATTCTGTCAGGATGTTGTTGTGGTTCACTTGTTTCAGTCACATCAGATTTTTTTGTGACCTAATTTGGGCAAAGATATTGAAATGGTTTGCCATTTCTTTCTCCAGCTCATTTTACAGATGAGGAAATTGAGGCAAGTAGGGCTAAGTGACTTGCTCAGGATCACATTGCTAGTAAGTATCTGAGGTCAGATTTGAACCTAGATCTTCCTAAATCCAAGCCCAACACTCTACCCATTGCATCCCCAAGCTGCTTTCTGTCAGGATATAATACTTTCCGCAAAATGCCTGTTGTCAATTCAAAGAGACAAAAGAGCATAGTCATACTGGGACAGAATATCAAGTGTGATGTAGACTTGAGACTTTTGTCTCTACCAGTGAGGGAAAGCACAATAATTCTCTTCCTAAAAGAAGTCTATGTATCTTTGGGTCAGATCTATGAATATTTAAAAGAAAAAAATGAGTTCTTAAAAGGAGATTAGAAATTAGAGAAAAGGGTCAGGTGGAAGGGGTAGTGATTGTGGATTTAAGATCCCTAAAGAAGTAAGAACTAGAGTATAGGAAAAGAAATTAACTTTACTGAAGAAGATAGGAAAACATTGGTAACCTATAACAGATCATTTACCACCTTGGGGAGGGTGGGGAGAGAGGGAAGGAGGGTGAGAGTCCTAATCACAAAATGTCGGAAGGTAATTGTAAAAATGTTTCTACATGTAATTGAAAAAATAAAAGAAGTCTGTAAGAAAAAAAGAAAAAGTTAGAAATATTTTCCTCTTGGACTAGAGGGAAACATGGAAACTAGATACAGATGCAGTCATCTATTCTTTGTTGTTGTGGAGGTGAAGGTAGAAAAATGCTCACCTTGTGTGATGTCAGTCTACTTGGCAAAAGAGGATATGAATAAACACACCCTGCTGGAAGCAAGAGTTTTCAAGAGAGATGCTGGCCCCGGACCATGGAGGTGCGAGATTTTAGCTAGTTTTCAAGGTCAAAAAGTAAAAGAAAGGGGCAGCTGGGTAGCTCAGTGGAGTGAGAGTCAGGCCTAGAGACAGGAGGTCCTAGGTTCAAACCCGGCCTCAGCCACTTCCCAGCTGTGTGACCCTGGGCAAGTCACTTGACCCCATTGCCCACCCTTACCACTCTTCCACCTATGAGACAAAACACCGAAGTACAAGGGTTTAAAAAAAAAAAAGTAAAAGAAAAAAATGGGATTTCATCCATTCTCTTCCTCTTTGCCTCATCATCTTCTTCTTTTTCTTTTTCTCCCTCATTCTCCCATCCTTATGCCTTTTCACCTTCTTTTCTTTCCTTTCCCAATTTTTTCCTTATTCATCTCTCTCTCTCTCTCTCTCTCTCTCTC
>NW_025373022.1:0-2178 GCF_016433145.1 Gracilinanus agilis
ATATATATATATATAATTTTTAACTTTCTAAATTCATATCTGGGGAAGTGTATAAGCATAGTTATGTCCTGTTTTTAGCATTCATTCTTTTGTGGCTCAGTAACCAGAGGAGGTATTCATTAGGTACATTTTTACCTGCCCCCATACATCCCTCCTCACATTTTTACCTCAGACACCTCCCTACAAAACCCCATGGATACCCTTTTCTTTTCACAGTTCATTATCCACCTTGCCTTGGGACCAGAGCCTATGCCACTGAAGATCTCATCTTGTCATATCTTTTACTTCTATCCTGGTGCTCCATTGTCCTGATTGATCACATGATTTGCTCTATGAGTAAGTCTACTCATGTCTCAACTGATTCCTGAGCCATTTTTTTTCTTTCTCATCACCTGCCTTGCCATTAAGCACATCATTCCCGACCTTCTCTCACTTCTCCCCTCATTTAGTTCTGGAACCATAATCAAGTCAATACTGTCAATTGCTACTCAAGACAGTTGTGAGTATTTTGCCCTTTTACTCACCTGGCTATCCTTATAACTCTCTAACTTAAAATAGTCCCCTTTGGTCACCACTTAACTCTATGTGTTGTTTCCCTCAATTAAAATGGAATCTTTTTAAGAGCAGGAACTATCTTTATTTAGTATTTGTGTTAATTATGCTTAGCACAGGACTTAGTACATAGTAAGCAAACATTTATTTTCATTCACTCCTTTATTGCTCAGGTCATTCTGTCTCTTTCCATATATGATCGATAATAAGCCCACAATTTCACTTTTAACTCAAACAGATTCTAAATCATTAATCATTTCTTAGGAACTTATTGTGTGACAAATGTTCTGCTAACCCCTGGATACAATTCCATGGGTAAAATAGTTCTTGTCTTCTAAGAGCTAACATTAGAGTGAGGAAAGGAGTCATGACAATGTAAGAATATTTATATATTTAAATCCATACTTTCAAATTATTCTATTATAATATATTCCTAGAAACCTACATTCAACTTCATAAGTAAATTTTGATAAATTCATTATATTTCATGCTTATATATCCTGGCCTTTGACCCTTTCTACCTTCAGTGTCTTATTGTGGTCTGAAAATCTCCTTGAGTATTAACAGATTCCACTAAAACGGAAAGATTTTAAGTACAAGTCTGGTAATGTCAGTGTGGCCATAGGCCTATTGTTCAAAGACTAGTCTAGATGGGGAAAAGAATTCCTTGCCAGAATAGTGGATTACCAGGTGGCAAGTTACTATGGCCCCCATAAGTCCTAAAGGTGCTCTGCTAAGGTGCAGAGGCATGCATCTGTGTCATTGGAGGAAGATGTCTCAATGCTGAAATCATAGGATCTTAAATTAGGAAATAAGTATTCAGTTTAGTAGTCATTATAAATATTTTATAGACCACATACACCTAGACAGAGAAATTAGATGAATTACATAAGCTTAAATCAGTCTCAAAACCAGAATTCCTAATTTTATCACTTGTTCTTGAAACTTCTCATACTATTGAAAAGAAAGTAGATGAAGGAACATTTGACTGGATTTAAGTACTACCTTCTCTAATTTCTGAATAGGAACCCTACCAGAATACTTATGTGTTATATTTGGTCAACAAGACCTGGATTCAAATCCTGCCTCTGATTTAACAATTGTGTAGTCATGGATAATTAATCTCTGACTTGACTAATTTAAAAAATGGAGTTCATATATTTAGAGCTGGAAGGAACTTGGGAAGTCATCTAAGCCACTGCTATCAAGTTCATAGAGAAACATAACTTATATATTCACTAAGAAAGCAATAAATTAACATTGTCTTTGTTGTATTGTGTTTTTATTTACTTTGGTAAACCTCCCTCAATTACATCCTAATTTGTTTCAGTCCTCATTCAGAGTTTTCTGGCATTTGCTACACATTTGTTCATTCTAAAGCCAACTAACTCATTTTATAAGTGAAGAAATCAAGGAACCAGAAAATTTGTCAGATCATATCACCAATTATGTGCCAGGCATTTTGATAATAACTGGGGGATACAATGAAATGCAAAAAACAGTACTTGTCCTCAAAGAATTAAAAATCGATTGTTGGGAAAGTATATATACATATACATACATATACATATATGTTTATGGGTATGTTTATATATGCATGTATATGCATATATGTGCATATATATG
>NW_025373023.1:0-2008 GCF_016433145.1 Gracilinanus agilis
TCCCTTCCTCCCTCCTTTCCTTCCTTCCTTCCTTCCTTCCTTCCTTCCTTCCTTTCTCTCTTTCAGAAAAGGGTACATATTTGTCACAGAGTTCTATTTTTTTTTTTTTAGAAAAAAGGGTGGTGGGAAGGTGAATAAGATCCTAAAGGATAGGGCTCCCTAAAAACAATGAGAAGGGAACAGAAATAAGGCCAGAGAAATAACACTCCAATTGGATAGCTTTGAAAGTGGCATGCTGAATTTCTCTAAAAGAAAAGCAATTTGTACCTAAGACAGTTCTACAATTTCATGCAAAATTGTCCCCTATTCTGCAATGCATAAGAAACCACTCATTTTATTTGGGAATGGCTAAGTTCAGAATTTGTTTAAAAAGGAAAAAAATGCATGACATGGCATTCGAGTTGCTTTGATTGTTCTTTTTGTTGTGTGATGATAGTCCTGGTGTGTATATGATTTCTCTGCATCAGTTTATCCACGTCTTTCTGAAGTCCTCATACTCCTCGCTCTTACCAGGTGTAACAATATTTGTTACATCAGTACCCTGGAGTTCCTTCTCCACCCTGCTCTTTCAACAAGAGTACAATTGACCTAGAGACCTGCTACCCATTATTTGCCTGGCTCTTTTGTGGAGAGGAGCCTGGGATGGGCTCACAGTTGTCACCAGCCTCAGGAAGGCTGAGAGCCAGGTGGAAAATCACGGGAGGGTTCTTGTCTCAGGCAGCCTTCAGGACATCTGGGGACTTCATCTTCTTGGGTGAGCCCAATCCACATCATCGCAGGCAATCCTTGGCAGGTAGGAAAGCCACGTCTTCCCTGCCACTTCCTGGAGTGGGGGAGGCGGGGTTCCACTTTTTTTTCATTCCACAGTCAAAGAGAAAAGGCTTCCTGAAAAGCTCCACTTCTGGTACATGTCTGAAGTCATGCCTCCTGTCTGTTTTCGAAGGCTCGTCTTCTGAGTCAGGCTGCTGAGGCTCAGCTGGGGAAGGTGAGGGACAGCCAAGTGGCTTTGGAACTGGGCTGCTGAGGTCAAATTGGGGAAGAAAGGAGCCATCCAGGAAATGCATTCTCTCTTGGACAAGCCTCTCTAAAAGCATATTTTTATCCCAGAAGCCAGGGCTGGCTTCTTTCAAGGTCCTGAAACCACCCTTGCTGAATTGCCAACCCATCTGAACCTCACCCACAAGATGGAAAAAAGAGGTAAGTCACTTTTTTCTACCTGTTACAAAGAGAAAGACAGACAGACAGAAAGAAGCAGAGCTGGAGAGGGACAGACAGGCAGAGAGAGGCAGGGGATGATGGTTTGTGTTCAAGAAAAATTCCTGATTAAAATGTATTACTCTGATGTCGTCCCATCGGACAGTTTCTCTCTTGAAAGGCTAGCATTTTATTTCTGGAAAACAAAGCAAACTGGCAGAAATATTTACTCTTTGGGGTTTTAATTGTTTTATTTGTACCTTTTGTTTTCACACCATAGTGATTTCAACCTTCTCCCACCCCAGGGCCCCAGCCATGGAACTTTCCCTTGTAATGGCTATAATTTGGGGGGGAAATTGCTGGAACAATGCTTGACAGCGTATGAGGCCATCAGCTCCCATAGACCTCCCCCTCTCTACTCAGTGAAGGGATGGCTTTCATCATTAGTTCATAGATTGTGAAACTTAAAAGCTGGAAAGTACCTTAGAACGCCCAGAGTTTAATTTCCCTAATTTTACAGATGAATGAACCAAAGACCAGGTCTTGCGGGCAGTAAATAGAAAGTGGATGTGAACCCAGGTCCTCTCTAACATCAAATCTGGTATTCTTTCCACTCTACACCAGGACCTATGACTTCCCAAACTTCATCACTATTATGTGGTGTCCATTCATCTGCCACCCTTTCAATGGGTGGGCACTCACTTTGCTTTCAGTTTCTTATTACTGAAAATTCTTATTATTCTTACATTATTCTTTTATTTTATATATGTAACATATAAATATAAAATAGAATTATCATAATAATATATAAAAT
>NW_025373024.1:0-2358 GCF_016433145.1 Gracilinanus agilis
AGTGGGAGATCTAAATATTCCTCTTTCAGATCTAGATAAATCAAACCAAAAAATAAATAAGAAAGAGGTAAGAGAGGTGAATGAAGTACTAGAAAAATTAGACTTACTTGATATGTGGAGAAAAATAAATAGGGACAAAAAGAAATACACCTTCTTTTCAGCTGCACATGGTACATTCACAAAGATTGACCATGTAATAGGGCATAGAATCATTGCAAAAAAATGCAAAAGAGCAGATATAATAAATGTAACCTTCTCAGATCATAATGCAATAAAAATAATAATTAGTAAGGGCACCTGGACAGGCAAATCAAAAACCAATTGGAAATTAAACAATATGATTCTCCGAAATCAATTTGTCAAAGAAGAAATCATAGAAACAATCACCAATTTCATTGAAGAAAATGACAATGATGAGACATCCTACCAAATTCTGTGGGATGCAGCCAAGGCAGTTCTCAGGGGAAAATTTATATCCTTGAGTGCATATATTAACAAATTAAGGAGGGCAGAGATTAATGAATTGGGTATGCAACTCAAAAAATTAGAAAGCGAGCAAATTAAAAACCATCAGATGAAAACTAAATTAGAAATACTAAAAATTAAGGGAGAAATTAATAAAATTGAAAGTAAAAGAACTATTAAATTAATAAATAAGTCTAGGAGCTGGTATTTTGAAAAAACAAATAAAATTGAGAAAGTACTGGTCAATCTAATAAGAAAAAGGAAAGAGGAAAACCAAATTGACAGTATTAAAGATGAAAAGGGAGACCTCACCTCTAATGAAGAGGAAATCAAGGCAATCATTAATAAGAACTATTTTGCCCAATCATACGGCAACAAATATAACAATTTAGGAGATATGGATGAATATTTACAAAAATATAAATTGCCTAGATTAACAGCAGAAGAAATAGAATACCTAAATAATCCCATATCAGAAATAGAAATTGAACAAGCCATTAAAGAACTCCCTAAGAAAAAATCACCAGGACCTGATGGATTCACAAGTGAATTCTATCAGACATTCAAAGAACAACTAATCCCAATACTATACAAATTATTTGATATGATAAGCAAAGAAAGGAGTCCTACCAAATTCCTTCTATGACACAAATATGGTATTGATCCCAAAGCCAGGGAGACCAAAAACAGAGAAAGAAAACTATAGACCAATCTCCCTAATGAACATAGATGCAAAAATCTGAAATAGAATATTAGCAAAGAGACTCCAGCAAATAATTAAGAAGATCATCCACCATGATCAGGTGGGATTTATACCAGGAATTCAAGGATGGTTCAACATTAGGAAAACCATCCACATAATTGACCATATCAACAGCCTAACCAACAAAAATCACATGATTATCTCAATAGATGCTGAAAAAGCCTTTGACAAAATACAGCATCCCTTCCTATTGAAAACGCTGAAAACTATAGGAATAGAAGGACCCTTCCTAAAAATAATAAACAGTATATACCTAAAACCATCAATAAGCATCATATGCAATGGGGATAAATTAGAAGCCTTCCCAATAAGATCAGGAGTGAAACAAGGATGCCCATTATCACCTCTATTATTCAACATAGTACTAGAAACACTAGCAATAGCAATTAGAGAAGAAAAAGTAATTGAAGGTATCAAAATAGGCAATGAGGAGACTAAGCTATCACTCTTTGCAGATGATATGATGGTATACTTAAAAAATCCTAGAGAATTAACTAAGAAGCTTGGAGAAATAATCAACAACTTTAGCAAAGTTGCAGGATACAAAACAAATGCACATAAATCATCAGCATTTCTATATATTTCCAACACATTAGAGCAGCAAGAGGTAGAAAGAGAAACACCATTTAAAATTACTCTAGACAATATAAAATACTTGGGAATCTATCTACCAAAACAAACACAGCAATTATACGAAAACAACTACAAAACACTTTCCAAACAAATAAAACTGGAGCTCAACAATTGGAAAGCCATTAACTGTTCATGGGTAGGACAAGCTAACATAATAAAAATGAACATTCTACCCAAATTAAATTACCTATTTAGTGCCATACCTATCAAATTACCAAAAAACTTCTTTACTGAATTAGGAAAAACTATAACAAATTTCATTTGGAATAACAAAAGATCAAGAATATCAAGGAAAATAATGAAAAAAAAATGTGAAGGAAGGGGGCCTAGCAGTACCAGATATTAAACTATACTATAAAGCAGCAGTCATCAAAACAATATGGTACTGGCTAAGAGATAGAAGGGAAGATCAGTGGAATAGACTTGGGGTTAATGACGTCAGCAAGACACTGTATGATAAACCCAAAGAGCCCAACTTTTGGGACATGAATCCACTA
>NW_025373025.1:0-2704 GCF_016433145.1 Gracilinanus agilis
CCTCCCTCCCTCCCTCCCTCTCTCTCTTTTTTCTCCTATTATCTTAATGTAAACCACTGATCACATCCCTCTTTGACTCATACATTTTCAATGGATCTTTCTTATCTATTCTTATCTATCAAGAAAAAAAGGAAAAGACTCAGCTTCTTTGTCTGACATTTAAGACTCTCTAAAATCTCCTATCATCTTGTTTTTCTAAACTAATGTCTCCCCACTCTCTTGTGTACTTTATCCTCCAAACATATCACTAGCTTTCCTGAGCCTTTTTCAGTGCCTATGGCTGGGATGGATTCCTCTTTCTTTCCCACACTGTACTGAAATTCTACCCACCCTTGAAGACTGTGCTCCAATAACACCTCTTCTAGGAAGCTTTTTTCTTTGCCTCTCCTACCTCTCCTTTCCACCCACCCTTTTATTTATAGATTTGCATCTTTCCTTTCTCTCATTTAACCTAGAACATTAAAAAAGTAAATCTCTAATTGACTCTTTCTTGTAAACCCTTACCTTCTATCTTAGAACTGATATTGTGTGTTGGTTCCAAGATAGAAGAGCAGTAAGGGCTAGGCAAAGAGGATTAAGTGATTTTCCCAGGGTCTGAGGTCAAATTTGAACCTAGATCCTCTGAACTCAAGGGCTAGCATCTTTCACCTCGCTGCCTTCATTGTTTCTTTTAAATTTTTTTTTCTTTTCAATAAAATTAAAATTAAATAAAAAATTTAAATAAAATTTGTATCCTCAGCATTTAGTAGAATTCTTGGCACTTAAGGAAGGAATCATGAGGCCCTTAATAAAGGTTTGTTGATTGATTCTAAAGTAGGCCAGCATTCTGGCATATATTTATGTGTGTGGGTTGGATTTCTGGCTCCCAGATCTGTACACAATCTAACCACAGTATTGCATTCATTCATTGATTCATTTATTCGCAGAATCATAGAGATTATTTAATTCAATCACCTCATTTTTCCAGGGGAGGAAACTGAGGCCCAGTGAGAAGGGAAACTTGTCCTTGGTTATACACCCATTAAGCAGCAAAGTTAGACCTTGAACCTAGATTTTCTGACTCTTTATATTACTTTAAGGACATTGATGATCAGTATATTCAAAGACCTCTGTTGGGTGCTTCAACAAATATGAATGAAAGACAGTTTTCCCTAAGGAAACTTATACTCCAGGAGGTTGATACATTTTGGTTCAAAATTGGCTTAATTATCCATTTGGTTGGGCAAATATTTGAATCTTTCTGAATTCGTTTTCCCATCTATAAAGCCAGGACAATGATCCACCACCTGCCTTGGAAGGTTGATAATCCTTCTAAGTCCTGTTTATATGGCACTTAAGAGTTGACAAAGAGCGTCCAGATCTATGACAGAGGGCAGACTAAGTAGTCTGTGGATTGTTCCAGATTTTCTTCTTCCTGCCCACATTGAAGACATTTTCATTGCTTATTAGTCTCTTTGCTACAGACAGTAACCACATGTGCAAGCAACACACATGGTACTAGTTGGGGCCAGTTAAGAGTGACCCACAGGAACTCTGGGGGACAATGGGTGAAAGCTCTGGCCAACCCAGACGCAGTCGTCTATTTTGCCTGTTACTTCTGAAGCCTAACTTGGGTGCCATGAAAAATTCCCTAATCTTCCTAGTTAAAAAAAACCTTTTTTGTTGTTGTTTTTGCTCTTGTTGTTCAGTCATGTCAGACTCTTCATGACCTCAATTGGGGTTTTCTTGGCAAAGATACTAAACTGGTTTGCCATTTCCTTCTCCAGCTCATTTGACAGATGAGGAAACTGAGGCAAATAGGGTGAATGGCATACCTGGGGTTACACAGCTAGTGTCTGAAGCCAGATTTGAACTTAGTTATTCCTGATTCCAGGAAGTCTGGACTCTACTGTGCCACTTGCCTGACTTTTACTTAAAATCTAGTGCCAATGACTATTCAAATACTTTTCTATCATTTTTTTCTAGACTTTTTCTTTGTCCTTGGTACATTCTACCTTCAAGCATATGAAAGAAATGGGGACATTTGGTCCAGCGAAGAGAACCCTTTCTGTCTTCCACTATCTGAAAAGTTGTCATGAAAAAAGGGTTTTCACTAGTTTTTCTTGACCCCAGAGCATAGAATTAGGAAGGCAGAGGGAGAGAGAGGAAAGGATGAAGGGGGCTATTAAAGAGAAAAACATTTTGGCTCAGAAAGAATGAAAAACACCTCAAAACACTAAAAGGGGCATGGGATGGCTCAGGAGGTAGTGATCTCTCCATCAATGGAAGTGTGGAACAAAAGACTAGAGAATATCTTCTCAGGGATGTTGTGGAAGATATTTGTACTGAGGCATTATTTGGTCTAGAGGACCTATATTTTTTTCAAATACAGATACTCTAGGATGCTTTGTATCATACTTTATTTCTGTATATGTTGGACTCCCATTATTAGATTTAAGTTTCTTGGTGGCAATAGCCATATGGTTTCTTTATCCCCAAAGTCAAGGATGGAGTTGTGTATATAGAAGGCTTTTAATAAATGTTTTCTTTATACCTTCCTCTCTCTCCCTCTTTCTTTTTCTTTCTTTCTTCCCTCCCTCCTTCCTTCCTTTCCTTTCTCTCTTTCTTTTCTTTTCTTTCTTTCTTTCTTTCTTTCTTTCTTTCTTTCTTTCTTTCTTTCTTTCTTTCTTTCTTTCTTTCTTTCTTTCTTTCTTTCTTTCTTTCT